>NC_022010.1:1733775-1739275 GCF_000317375.1 Microtus ochrogaster | reverse complement strand
ACATGTGCACACACTTGCACACAGATGGTTCCCTGAACATGAGCACACTCTTGTATACAGATGGCTCCCTGCACATGTGCACACACTTGCACACATGAGCACACATTTGCACACAGACAGCTTCCTGCACATGAGCACACTCTTGCACACAGATGGCTCCCTGTACATGAGCACACTCTTGCACACAGACAGGGCTCTCCACAGCCCATAGCAGAAGCCATCCCCAGTGGCCCTCGGGGGTCTAGCAATGCTCTTGTAGGTGCTGAGGTCAGCATCAGGAACCTAGGCTGGTGGTGTTATCTGGGTCACGAGGCCAGAATCTGAGTGCAGGGATCTAGGTCTTGGCTGTGCTCCTGGCTCAAGCCCCAGGAAGTCCCCTTACACCAGCCTCTTGCTCTCTGGACCAGGACTTGCTTCTGGGGTGCACTTTGATGAGTTTAGCAGGGTTGGGGGAGGGGCTTGAATAGAGGGGTGGTGTCTGCTACATCTCCCTTGAGGTCACCAGGGGTCAGTGAGCAGGGACCAGGCTTATGAATTTCCGCTCAGGGCCCCAGACAAAGGGGGCTTGGCCATGTTGTTACCTTGGCAACTGTCTCCACACTAGAGAGTGGGAGAGGAGGCACGGGGGGGGGGGGCTATGGGAAGAGAGGGGTTACTGGAGAGGAAATCCATCTTGAAGGTGTAAGACAGAGGCTGGCCTGCGTGGGTGTCTTACCTTCTCCACTCCTTGTTCTTTCTACCTTCCTGTATTTTAAGAACATCTAGAAAGCTAGGTTTGAGTCTAGACACCTCTAACTCACTGTGTGACCTTGTACTGGTGACTTGCCCTCTCTGAAGTTCAGACTTCTCGCCTGTGAACTGGGGATAATGATCTGTAGGGTGATTCAGGAGAGGTGAGCACACTCTGGGGGTGTGATAGCCGGGGCTGGGCCCTGCTGAATACTGCCTCCCACCCACAGCTGTTTCTGGTTTGTTCTTATTGTTTGGGGTTAGCCACTGAGTCACCCTCCCAGTGAGCAACTTAGTCAGGGTTACTCTTGCTGTGATAAAACACTGTGGCCAAAGCAACCTAGGGAGGAAAGGGCTAATTCAGCTACACTTCCATATTGTGGTCCATCGCTGAAGGAAATCAGGACAGGAGCATGGAGGCAGGAGCCTGGAGACAGGAGTTGATGCAGAGGCCATGGACAGGAGCTGCTTACTGGCTTGTTCCCCATGGCTTGCTCAGCCTGCTTTCTTATAGAACCCAGGACCACCACCCAGGGATAGCATCATCCACAAGGGTCTGGGCCTTCTGTATCAATCTAATTAAAAAAATTCCCTATAGGCTTGCCTACAGCCTGATCTTATGAAGGTGTTTTCTCAACTGAAGCCCCCTCCTCTCAGATGATGTTAGCGTGTGTGAAGTGGACAAACAAACAAACAACCAGTCATCTTCCAGATCTACACAGTTGGGAACATTTCTGCGGCGAACTCCTCGACCAGCGAGAAAGAAGGACCACCACAGGAGGATTCTTCTCAGATCACGCTTTACTGGAGTGCACTTGGTTGAGAAAGAACATGAAGCGAAGGGGGCCGAGAGCACTAAGGCAGCTGCTTATATAGGGAATTGGCACATGGGTCGCCCTGTGATTGGCTGCCACCATCAGCTGACACCAGACTACTTCGGGATAGGCCTAGGGACCATTATCCACCACGCATGCGGGAAGCGGGGGACATGCAGCTCTCAAAGGCATAGCCAAATATGGAGTTGTTTATTACCAACAAGACAGGATGTAGGCGCCATCTTGTAATGGCGATCTTGTCTGGCTCCCTGCACATTTCCAAGGACCAAGGTTCTGGGACTGTGGCTGCTGCTGTGTCTTTATTGGGTTCAGATGTGAGCTACTTTAGAGCAGGTGAGGGGACCAAGGCTAAGTGTGGGGGTGCTGTCTGTCCTGCCTCCCCGCTCTACCCTGCCTGTGTATGTATGGGGGTGCCTTGCTCCCGGCTTCCAGGGATGCTCTGGTGCCAAGAAGTGAGCTTGGGCCAGGGGTGAGAACCTGGAGGGCTGTTTTGTACCAAGTGAGATAGGGGAACTCGGTGGAAATCCTCTAGGCTTGTCCTAGGCTGCCTTCGGGACTAAGCGGCCACCCAAAGGATCAGGCTTTCTATGTGTCTCGGAAACAGATTTGAGACAGGCTGGGACCACGGTTACCCCAGTACAGGGTTTATGCAAACCAGACCCTGTTGGAAGGCATTGCAATTGGTTCATTTTCATAGAGGGTAAGCTGGCCCTGTACTTGGGGACACAATTACACTAAAAGAGTATCTGCTACCTTAGGAAACCCTACCCAACCTTACTTCTTTTGAGACAGGGTCTTGATAGGCCTGCGTCAGCCTTTTAAATTCTGGGATTTCAGAACTGTGATCCCACACTGCAAAGACCTGGTTTTTAAAATCAAGACTCTCTTGATTTTGTGTCTGTGCACCAGGTGCGTGCCAGAGACCATGTAGGTCTGAAGAAGGGTGGAATCCCCTGGTACTGGAATTACAGGCAGGAGTGAGCCACCATGTGGGTCCTGGTAACCGAACATGGGTCCTCTGCAAGAGTAGCCATCGCTTCGTTGGGTATGAGACTCAGCCTGGTGCACGACGGTCTGGCCTCCCGCTGAGTTTCACTCCATCATTCCTCATACCCGAGACTCGAACCTCCTCACACCTGCTTCTCCCTTGATAATGGAAGTCTGAGATATGTCTGTGAGCTCCCCTGAAGTGTTCAACCTGGAGACCCAGGTACTAGGCTCACCCCTCCCTCGGTCTGCAGTTCCGCGGATGGCCACGCAGTGTCGCCGTCGGCCCGTGGTACCCGGGAGAGGCGGGCTGGCTCATCCATCACCCAGGCGCGGGCCGCGGTGCAGACAATGCGGGGAGCGGCCGGTCCGGCCCGCGCTGTCTGTACAAAGGATGCGCTGTTAACACGTGTACGGTAATGGGCTCCCCCACGGCCTCTTCTCGGGCCGCCCGCTCCCTGCCCGAAGCATGGCCGGAGACATCCATCTAAATTATGTCACCCGGCTGAGAGTGGCTCCCCGCCCAGGCAGCCAGGGCCACAGCCTGCCGTGTGTGTGTGTGTGTGTGTGTGTGTGTGTGTGTGTGTGTGTGTGTGTGTGTGTGTGTGTGTGTGTGTGTGTGTGAGCGTGTGTGTGCAGCCTGCCCTGTGAGTGTGTATGTGTGTAGTGTGTGTGTGGTACAGCTCTGTCTGTGTGTGTGTGTGTGTGTGTGCAGTCTGCCCTGTGTGTGTGTGTGTGTGTGTATGTATGTTTGTGCCTGTCTGTGTGTGCCTGGTGTGTGTTTATGTGTGTTGTGTGTGTGTCTGTGTGGGCCCAGGGTGTGTGTGTGCGTGCGTGCGTGTGAGTGAGTATGTGTTCATCTTGGGTCACCCTGGGTCCTTGCTCAGTTTGGGGAGGAACTTCACAGGTGAGCACGTACTGTGTGCTGGCCCCAGCCACGGGGTGGTATGCCTTAGTCTATTTCTCAGAGGGAGAAACTAAAGCTTGACGCAGGGAAAGGTTTATTTTGAAGTTACATTGCCCTGTAGCTTGCCGGGGCTGCCTGAAACATCAAAACAAAATAACAAAACAACACCCGCTCCCTCATTTGCTGACAGTTGAATGTCACCCCAACAACATAAATTGCTGGTGTTTAAAGATGATGTTGTGGGCCTGGGAGAAGGCACAGCTGGTTAAGTGCCAGGGCCTGAGAGCCACCTGGGTGTGGTGTTCCTTTGGCCGAGAGACAGGAGGATCTCAGGGCGCCAGGTTCCACTGAGACACCTCCACTTCAGGAAACGAGGTGGGCGTGTGAGGGAAGACTTGTGCACGTGTGCACACTCCTGCACACTCATCCCGCATACCTGTGACCCCCAAGTGAACAAGTTCCTGCCGGAGTCAGAGCCTCTCAACAGTCACACACTGGAGGACACACCCAAAGGCACTTGCTCCCCCTTGCGGTCACTTCTGCTTCCTCTCGTCCGTCCAAACTGCCCGTTGGCTTTCCATCTTTGTGGATCTGTGTGGTCCCCGCTGTCTTGAGAGATATAAGCAGGTAGTGTGGGGTCTTTGCAACCTGGCTTGCTCGACTTGGCATCATGCTGTCAAGGTTCACCCACTCTGTAGCACATGCCAGTTGTAGCACTTACACACCGAGTGCATCCCACAACTTTTTAGCAGCCACATGATAACCCACGTATGTGGGTCCCGCGTTTGTGTCCTCTTCGAATGTCTTCCTGCTCTTGGCTCTTAAGGACGATTCAAGCTTCAGATTCCCCATCTGAGAAACAGACTAAGGTAGTCCAATGGCTGGGGCCAGCACACAGTACTTTTGTGTGTGTGGGGGGGGGGGGACAGGTGTTTTTGTTCCTTTGAAGATGTACATCTGGCAGGAAAGTTCTGGGTCATGTGGTAATGTTGTATTTCTTTATTCAAGGCGCTGCCAGCCTGCTTCTCCCAGCAGCAGACAAGGGCTTGCATTCCTTTAATGATCTGACTGTTTTGTTTTGGGCATCCTAGGCCATTCTGCAATCTCTCTCTGTGGATTTGACCTGCATTTCTCTGCTGATCAATGAATGACGTCTAACATCTTTTCCTGTGTTCGCTGGCCATCCATATCATACATCTTCTTCAAAGAAACATCGATTCATATCTTTTGCTTATTGAAAACAAGCGTCTCTTCATTGTTGAACTGCCAGAGCTCTTTATATATTATGGACACAGTCGATTCTCTGACACAGGCTTTTCAGCTCATGGGTCTGCAGTATCATTTACTTCAGCAGAGTTTTAGGTTTCAGTGCACAGTCTAGTGTTTTTGTCTTTTGTTTCCCAGCACTGTGATGTGTTCTCTGAGAACCCTGCAGTTTGTGACTCTGAAATTGATGTATTTTGCTGTCTGTGGGTGAGGGACTGTGGAAGTATGCGGACGTGGATCGACTGTTCTGGTTGGTAACGTGGAGGCCACTCGGTGCCTTGGGCTCTGGTCCCCATCAGTGAAGAGAGACAAAGACCCTCAGGTTTCTGTGACGTGGGAGGAGGGTGTGAACATGTTGAAAATGAGCTGATACAACCCGGCGCCATGGGCTCACAAATGGACACCTGGAGTCAGAACACCCAGTCGGAAGTGCCTGTTCAGTGGCACCCTTTTGTCCTGTTGAGCTGTGAGGCCAGGAGGACTCATGTGACTCCTCGGCATCTCCTTGGATTCTAGCAGAGTCCCGAAGGCAGCAAGGCCTCCATCTTCTGTTGCTAGTGAGGCAGCTGAGGCTCAGAGAGGCAAAGTCACGGTGGCAAGGTCACACAGTGGCAAGGTCACACACTGTGGCAAGATCACACAGTGGCAAGGTCACACAGTGCAAGGTCACACACTCTGGCAAGGTCACACAGTGGTAAGGTCACACAGTGCAAGGTCACACAGTGGCAAGGTGACACAGTGGTAAGGTCACACAGTGGTAAGGTCACACAGTGCA
>NC_022010.1:1732369-1733655 GCF_000317375.1 Microtus ochrogaster | reverse complement strand
TGTGGCAAGGTCACACAGTGGCAAGGTCACAGTGCAAGGTCACACACTCTGGCAAGGTCACACAGTGGCAAGGTCACACAGTGGCAAGGTCACACTGTGGCAAGGTCACACACTCTGGCAAGGTCACACAGACCCCTTGGAATGAACACAGAGCAGGACGCAGAGCCTCTGGCTCTAGGGCTTCTCTTCCAGGGTTAGAAGTATGGAAGAGCCACTGCTCTTTGGGCCTCAGTGTCTTAAGCTGTCCGATGCGGATATGTACTGTCCCTGTCCCCAGGTTGCTGTGAGAAGTGATAGCTGAACCTGAGACCAGATCACCACAGACCAACCCTGGGCACACACTGGGTTGCTGAGACTCCCTGAGATTGAGAAAAATCCAGGCAGAGACTGGGGCTGGGCTCAGCTGGGACAGGGCTGCACGCATCTGGCCCTGGGTTCCACCGCACACTGCAGACATCAGGTGTGGCCCTGCACACCTGTGATCCCAGAACTTGGGAGGTGGTGGAAACAATGCCTCCTGACACTCACAAAACTCACATACAAAAGTTTTGTCATATTCTACCCGTGAAGATGGAGGAGAATCTGGTCAGGCCTTCCCTGCCCACCTCTGGGCCCCTGCCTTAAAATGGCACTTTTAGGGCTGTGGGAAGAAGCCCATGGTACCCCCTGCTCCCAATACAGGTGGAGACAATTGATTCCAGTCCTCGGGGCCACAGGTGGCAGGACAATTACCCAGAGTGAGCCAGGAGAGGGGAAGCCCCTGGGGTCAGGGCTGGCTGATGTAAAGGCGCATGCATCCTTCCTGCTGGCTGCAGGCCAGCTCTTCTGAACCAGACAGACAAGTGGGGCACACGCAACACACCAGGATCTCATTGGGCTCTCTTGGGTGCTGCCTTCCGACCCCTAACACGCTTCAAGAAACTTAATTTTCTGGTTATGCCTTCCTGGGTCCTGTTCTCTGTCCACAATGTGCACATGTGTTTGCGTGGCTTCGTTTGTGTGTGTGTGTGTGCACTTGTGTGTGTGCACTTGTGTGTGTGTGCACGTGTGTGTGTACTTGTGTGTGAGTGCACTTGTGTGTGTGCGTGCACGTGTGTGTGCACTTGTGTGCGCACTTGTGTGTTTGCGCACTTGTGTGTGCGCACTTGTGTGTGCACTTGTGTGTGCTCACTTGTGTGTGCACTTGTGTGTGTGCACTTGTGTGTGTGCACTTGTGTGTGCACTTGTGTGTGTGCACTTGTGTGTGCACGTGTGTTTGTGCACTTGCGTGTGTGCACTTGTGTTTG
>NC_022010.1:1730445-1732109 GCF_000317375.1 Microtus ochrogaster | reverse complement strand
CTTGTGTGTGTACTTGTGTATGTGCACTTGTGTATGTGCACTTGTGTGTGTTCACTTGTGTGTGTGTGCACTTGTGTATGTGCACTTGTGTGTGTGCACTTGTGTGTGTGCACTTGTGTGTGTGCACCTGTGTGTGTGCACTTGTGTGTGTGCACCTGTGTGTGTGTGCACTTGAGTGTGTGTGCACTTGTGTGTGTGAACTTGTGTGCGTGCGTATGTGCTCAAGCCCAGACTTCTGCAGCCTGTGGTGTCTGGGATGGCACACAGGGCTGTGACCACGAGTTGTCATGGCTTTACTAGAGTCTGACACAGGGCCTTGAGCTGAGGCCAGCCCTGGCTCCATAGCTGCCATTCTGCTGAATTCCATGTGGAACGGGACCTGTCTGAGCCCCAGTCTCCCCATCTGTGGAACTGAGTTTCTGTGAAGAACACAGCCCAGGGCTGGAAGTGGCCTTGCTGGTGCAGTGGGAGCCAGTATTGACTGGGCTGGGTTAGGTGTGGTTGAAGGCTT
Organism: Microtus ochrogaster; assembly: GCF_000317375.1. Taxonomy (NCBI): domain Eukaryota; kingdom Metazoa; phylum Chordata; class Mammalia; order Rodentia; family Cricetidae; genus Microtus; species Microtus ochrogaster. The sequence goes on along the minus strand of NC_022010.1, from coordinate 1,731,598 downwards.
CTCCAGGGTGAGCGGAGGGAGCAGGGCCTGGTTTCTCCATCTCCTGGAGTGTGGCCTAGGAGAGCCACATGCCTCAGTTTCCTCATCAGTACAATGGTACCAGCCCAAGTAGCAACTTGGTGGGGCTTCAAAGAGGTTGGAGGTCAAAGGTCAAGTTCCAAGAAAGTGAATAGCTGGCCTTGGTGGAGGAAGACTGGGCTGGGCGAGGGGAGAGTGTCTCTGGGTCCCTTCAGTGTTGACTTCACAGGCAATCCCAGGTCTGCTGCTCTGGGTTTGTGGCTCAGTTTCCCTGCTGGTCTGTAAATGTCATCCTGTTTGACTGGATCTGAGGAGATGATCGGCACCCACGCTCAGGTACAGGGCAGGAGTCAAAACAAGAGAGGCCTGAGTCACTCAAGTTCTTGGGTTAGGACTGATAAACATCACGCCCCAGCCTCAGCCTCCCCCAGCCTCAGCCTCCTTCTTCAAGCAGGGGCTGAAGACAGGATGCCATTTGTCACAGTGCTCTGGTTAGTGCTGGCACGGTGCTCCTGGCCCTAGCACGTCGGGATAGCACTGAGCCTGTTGAAGAAACAGAAGCTCTCAGGAAGCGGTGGGCTGCCATCCTGACTCAGCACTGGTCCTTTTTGGTTTGGGGCGTTGACTTGGAGATCATATCCAGGACCTTGAGGAAGTGTACTAAATGTTCTGCCACTGAGCCAAAACCATCTGAGGTCTAGATTCTTTCCTGAGAGCCCCTATGCCTCCTGGAGAGAGACAAGGAGCAAGATAATCCTGTCGCCCTTCTCAGATCCCCAGAGCTCGATGCCCGCTTAGTGTTCCACTTACAGCCCAGCGTTCCCAGCACAGAACCCAGTGTTCCCAGCATAGAGCCCAGCGTTCCCAGCATAGAGCATGGAACCCAGCATTCCCAGCATAGAGCCCAGCATTCCCAGCACAAAACCCAGTGTTCCCAGCATAGAGCCCAGTGTTCCCAGCATAGAGCATGGAGCCCAGCATTCCCAGCATAGAGCCCAGCATAGAGCATAGAGCCCAGCGTTCCCAGCATAGAGCATGGAGCCCAGCGTTCCCAGCATAGAGCCCAGCATTCCCAGCATAGAGCCCAGCGTTCCCAGCACAGAACCCAGTGTTCCCAGCATAGAGCCCAGCATTC
>NC_022010.1:1721828-1730345 GCF_000317375.1 Microtus ochrogaster | reverse complement strand
CATAGAGCCCAGCATTCCCAGCATAGAGCCCAGCGTTCCCAGCACAGAACCCAGTGTTCCCAGCATAGAGCCCAGCATTCCCAGCATAGAGCCCAACATTCCCAGCATAGAGCCCAGCGTTCCCGGCATAGAGCCCAGCGTTCCCAGCATAGAGCCCAGCGTCCCAGCATATAGCTCCCAGCACAAGGCCCTGTGCATGGCAGGGATGAAGATGAGAAGTCACACCTGCCAGTCTGATGGTGTAAATTAAGTATCAGTATAAGGAGCCTGGGACAGTGGGTACTGTAAGGACAGTCTGTGGACAGTCTGTCCTCTGCTCTCCTCTGCCCTCACCTGACACAGTGCAGACTTGCCCCAGGAGGGTCATATGGGCAGGTGGATTTCTGACTCCTCTTTTACCTCTGGTGTACCTAACCCAGGTGGCCTTATGGAGTTGAACAATGTACCACCCCACTTGAGAGGTAGGAGCACTGAGGCCTGGCTGAGGGAGTAGCTGATCCAAGGATACAGAAAATGATGGCAGAGAGCAGCCTGGAATCCAGTTCCCGCCTGTGATGCCTGGTGTATCTATGCCATTTGTGATGAGGCCTGACCTGACCCAGCTTTTTTGACTCCCCCACACGGAGCTAGGATGGCAGCACTGGGGGGAGGGCAGACAGCGCGTTCCTGCAGGAGCATAGGTCATTTTCAGCTGAGCATCGTCCACCTCAGGTCTTCTGTGCTGAGGCAGGGGTGCCCGTGCAAGTGGTGGTGTCAAGCAGCCATGGCAGGCCCACCGGCAGCTCCCCATCTCACAGTGAGAGGCAGGTAGAGCAGCATGCACGAACGCAATGGTCAGGGTTGCGTGAACACAGGCTTTATGCTCAGTGGTGACCACGGAGAGCAGAGACAAGACTATAGGGCTCCTGTAGTCAACACGGCCTCCTGGGGAAGAAGCTCCCCTGGGAGACTCTGATGGGCGGGGTGCTGTCTCCTGAGGCTCTCGGGCACAAGCTTGTCTCCTTGGTACTGGAGAGCCCTGCTCCATTCCGCGTGCCGAGTCAGCTTGAGGAACACTAGGTCCTGTCGTTGACTTTCACAGAGACCTTTTGGGTGGAGCTGGGGGTCTCTGGGACCAGGGACCTGGGCCCTACTCCCCACGGCTTCTACATCGGAACTCCCTTGAGTATGGAGCTGGAGTCTGAGGCTGGTCTGTCTGCAGATACCTGGGCTTGAACATGGAATGTCTGCTGCTGCGTCTTCCGGCCATCTTGGGCTGTGGCCCCGGGGCTATGGCCTCCTCTAATGCGCAAAGACCTCGTCACAGACTATGAATTACTCAGAAACCTGGGATCAGGACTTCAATATCTTTGTGTGTGTGTATGTGTGTACATGTTTGTATGTGTACGTGTGTGGTGCACGCTCAACTGTGTGTGTATGTGTGATGTGTGCTCACCAGTGTGTGCTCAGGTGGGGGCCAGACGGCTGATTGCTTCTTCCTTAGTTTCTCTCTACTTTATATGGTTGAAAACATTTTTATTACATTCGTTTGTTGTGTTGTGTAAACCTGTACATTTGTGGACATCAGGAAATAACCTGTGAGAGTTGGTTGTCTCCGTCGACTGTGTAGGTCTCAGGGATGGAACTGGGGTCGCCAGGCTGGGCAGCAAGCACCTTTACCCACGGAGCCATCTTGCTGGCCCTTCACCTTAGCTTTTGAGACAGCGAATCTCACTAATCTAGGCTAGGCTCTGACTCCCTGGGGACTTCCCCTCTCTGCCTCTCAGGCCTAGGATTGCCCAGTTTTTTGTGTGGGTATTGGGGATTCAAATTCAGGTCCTCACACTTGCAGGCAATCAATTTACCAACTGAGCCACGTACCCAGCCCCTGAAGACTTTAGTATTTTTTGTTGGGGAGACACAGCTTAAGCAGCCTATCATAGTTCTGGGATGACAAATATTGGATACTGTATTTATTCATTTACTTTTGAGACAGGGTCTCTATAGCCTTGGCTGTCCTGGAGCTCTCTATGTGAACCAGGCTGGTCTCGAACTCACAGAGATCCGTCTGCCTCTGCTTCCCAAGTGCTGGGATTAAAGGTGTGCATCTCCATGCCTGGCAACTTTGTACAGTGTGCTTTGCGCATCGAATGTCCAGCTGGCACGGAAACAGGAGAGTAAACTGGCATTCCTGCATCGCGGACACCTGGAGGGGTGGGGGTGTGTGGTCTTAGCAGAGACAGTGGGACACAGGTGCTGTAAGCGGAACAGGAAGGGGAGGTGCCTTTGGCCTGACTGGACAGCTACTGGGTACAGTCCAAGAGGAGAGGGCAGGGCTGGCAGTGGCACTGTGTGTGTGGGGGGGGGGGCGGCAGCAGGTGGCCCACAGCTAAGGAGCTGCTGGAGGCAGCCTCTGCCCAGGTTGGTTACTGTGCTTCTATTTTCACAGCTGGACTTGTCTTGTCACCAGTTCTCCTTCTGCAGAGGAAGAAGTGAGGGATGATGGGAAAATGACTTGCTTAGGGTCTTATTGCGAGCAGGGTCTCAGGGACAGATACACCATGCCCTTTTATACCACAGTCGCCAGCACGAAGCCCCTGCTGGCTCCCCCACACCTGTTCTTTGGGCTTTTAAATTTATAGTTGACTTTCAAGGTGTGCAGTGGAGTTTCTAGGAAGGCTCTGCTGAGACTCGGGGACCGTTCCAGCTCCGTCACCTGCTCAGGCTCAGCTTATGTTCAGTCAGTACTCACCCTAGAACTCCAGTTTAAGGAGAGAATCCCAGCTGGAGTGCTTGGACTCCTGCTGACTGGGCCTCGTGGGATTCTGCTGTGGGAGGTGGGAGGGATTGTCAGGATTAAGGAGCAGACACTGGAGCAATCCTGGGGGCTGTGGGGACTCATGGTGTCTAACCAGGCTTCGGTCAGAGAGGCTTCCTGGTAGAAGTGATGCTGGATTTGAGGCTTGAGAAAGAGGCTGAGATTCTGCATGTTTGACAGGAGGTAGGAGTGGGCTTGGTGGGACACATTAGAGGCTTAGAGAGAAAGAGTAAACTTGCCAGGCCTGGCCATGGTGAACCTGCACACATCTTTCTAAACACTTCAAATTACCTCTGGATTACTTCATGTGTGTGTGTGTGTGTGTGTGCACATGAGTGCACATGTGTGCATGTGTATGTGCGCTTGTGTCCATGTGTAGGCACATGAGTCTGTGTGTGTGTGTGTGCATGTGTGTGCATGCTTGTGTCCATGTGTAGGCGCATAAGTCTGTGTGTGTGTGCACATGTGTGCATGTGTGTGCGCTTGTGTCCATGTGTAGGCGTATGAATCTGTGTGTGTGCGCACACGTGTGCATGTGTGTGCGCTTGTGTCCATGTGTAGGCACATGAGTCTCTGTGTGTGTGTGTGCACATGTGTGCATGTGTGTGCATGCTTGTGTCCATGTGCCTGGAGCATGTGCCTGTGTGTGTTCACGCATTTCTCTCTCTGTGTGTGTGTGTGTGTAGAGCAGAGAACGACATCAGGTGTCCTCTTCAGTCACTCCCAACCTATGTTTTCAAGTCAGGCTCTCACTGAATCCAGGACTCACTGAGTGATTGCTCAGCCTGGCTGGCTAGTGAGCCCCAGGCTTTCTTTTGCGTCTGCCTCTCCAGCACTAAGTATGTCAATGCTGTATCTGGGTTTTTATGTGGACTCTGGGGACCAGAAATCATACTTGTGCCATCTCCCCAGCCCTGAGATTAAATACCCGATAAGCTGTAAATACAATGGAAGTCATGGGACAGTGTATGCTTTCAGGGTTCAGCCTCACGCATCTTGATCTTTGACCTGTGATAGGACGTACCCTTGGACATGGACCCTGCCGATGGGGAGGGCCAGGTTCACATTGCATAGTTGTTGTGGAGGGTGGAGTCACGTAGCACAGCTGCTGCAGAACGTGGTGGTCACATGGCGCTGTTGATGTGGAAGGACGAGTTCACGTGACAACTTGCTGTGGAAGGCAGAGGTCATGTGGCACAGTTGCAGTGGAAGACCAAGTTCACGTGGCGCAGTTGACTTGGAAGGCGGAGGTCACGAGGCGCAACTGCTGCGGAGGACTGAGGTCACAGGCACAGTCGACACGGGAGTGGGCATGGGCGTGAGGATGAGGTCACGTGGCCAGTAGTTGTTGGGGGCAGCTTAGGACAGGAGAGTCTGGCTTCTAGGGTGTTGTTGCTAGTCTGGGGGAGAGAGAAAGGATGGACAGAAGACACCACACAGTCACGATTCTGTCTGGTGTGACATTAATTGATTCTCTCTGTTGTGGTTTGAATGATAAAGGTCCTTCATAGGCTCACATATTTGAACATCTGGTCCCCAGCTAGTGGCGCTGGATGGGAAGGATGTGGACCATATAGGGGCAGAGCCTGGCTGGAGGGAGTGGGTCACTGAGGGGTGGGCCTTCAGGCTCTATAGTCTGTCTCCACTTCCTGTTTGCTCTCTGCTTCAGAAGTGTGGGTTCATTGTGACCTCACAGGCTGTGGCTCCTGCAGCTGAGCCTTCCCCACCAGGATGGGCTGTGTCCCTCTAGAACCATGAGCCAGAATAAGACTTTCCCCCTTAATCAGTTTTGTTCGGCTATTCATCACAGCAATGAAGACATACTTCTTGTCCAGAATAGGTTAGCTGAGCAGATGTCCTGGGTGAGGCAGGTAGCCTCTGGTGGCCTCTGTCAGGGCAGCAGGGATGTTGGGGAAGGGACTGGGGGATCTTGTGCTGCCTGGAAGAGGTGTCTTGGATAGCCACTGCATTCTTTTTTCAGTGCTGGGGGCCTCTGGATGCCCACTATCCTCTGTCTTACTAAAGCTGCGCCGTGGTGGCTGACTTGACAGCCAGTTGGTGTCCTTGTGATTGCGTTTGATTCTCTGGCTAATGACAAGCGATGAACTCCTTCTCAGTGCAGCTTACAGTTGGATAGCCTTGGGCCATCACACGGCCCCATGTTCAAAAGGCGGCCTTGTAAATTGTCTAATAAAGTGATAAAGAGAGGGGTTTGCTAAATGACTTGTCTTTTAACCATTGTAATGGGGATTTTTGTAACATTGTTTTATGTGAGAATGCAGAAATTATCACACGTAATTAGAATCATCTCCAGTCTCTGCCAGGCCCTGACACGTCCGGAACCCGCACCACACTGAGCAAGTCAGCTCGTAAAAGCTAATCAAATACAGTTTTAAAATGCAGCCTCATTTGGAGTGCCATGGTGGTGAAGGCAGCTGGAAAGGCTGCCCAAGCCAGCTCCACCTTAGGAAGAGGAAGGGGATGGGAGGCAGGGGATAGGAGAGGGAATGGGTGGGAGGGGGAGAAGAAATAGGAGGGAGGGAAGAGGGAGGGGACAGAAGAGAGGGGATGGAGGAGGGGAGATGGGAGGGAGGGGAGAGAGGATGGGAGAGAGAGAAGGGGAGAGGATGGGAGAGAAGGGGAGAGGGGATGGGAGAGAAGGGGAGAGGATGGGAGAGAAGGGGAGAGGATAGGAGAGAAGGGGAGAGGATAGGAGAGAAGGGGAGAGGATAGGAGAGAAGGGGAGAGGGGATGGGAGAGAGGGCATGGGGGAAGGGAAGGGGAGAGGGGATAGGAGAGAGGGCATGGGGGAAGGGAAGGGGAGAGGGGATAGGAGGAAGGAGGGAAGGGAACCAGCTCATGGGTATGTCTTCTTAGTAAAGGCTGGTGGCTACTGTGTGGCCTCAGACCCATCTGTTCAAGGGCCAGTCTTGAAGTCCCAGTGATCAGTCCCTTCAAGTCCTGCTTGGATCTGAAGTTTCTACTATGGGTTTCACACTGAGGACATCCTGGAGGAAGTGACCTCCCAGATGCCCCCTGTGGGGTCAGGGTTTACTCTGGAAAGGGTGGTAGACTTGAAACTTTGGACGAGGGAAGAGCAGAGTGAGTCACCTGTCTGGCCATCCTTTGTGTGGATTCTGGGGATTTGACTCACATACCTGTCCTGTGACGTGGATCTAGTAGGAGGCAGATCCAGCCTAGGCTCCGGCTGATGTGTGGGTGGGAGTCTGAGATACATCTGAAAATGTGGTACTGTGAAGGGTGGCGGTGCCATGGTGATACCAGTGGCTCATGAATATTCTGGGCTCGGCTCCTGACTCATCAATATTACAGCTCAGCGGTGGTGAGCAGGTCACCCCAACTTTAATTTATGCTACAAGCTCAAAGAATTGCAATGGAAAGTTTTCAGAGGGCCCTCCTTTTCAAACATGGGAAAGCTTCTTCCTTCCGTAGAACTCAGGGGTTGGAGCCTGGGGGTGAGAAGATGAAGACCCAGGCGTCCTTGACAAGGCCTGAGTTCCAAGGAGCAGAGAGAGTGTTCGTGTGCTGGGAGACAGAGCCAGCAACACCGTGGCGCCCCTGGTGTTTCTCCGGCTGGCTCCTGGCATGAGTCACAGGAATGAAGGTCACTTTAGGGGTGCTCTGGAGATAGTGGGGCTTCGCTGAGCCTTAGAGCAGGAGGTCGGCCTCAGGTTTGTCACTCTCCTCACCCCAGGGGCAACTGAGCTTGTGGACTGAGACAACCTCGGGGTAGACATTCATCCAGGACAGCTTGCACCAATGGGAGCAAAAGTCACCTGGGTGATGATGTGCTTTTCCTGAAGACTGGAGAAACTTCCAGAGCCTCAAAGTCATGACCTTCCTTCATGATGGTGAGGTGAGCATCTGGGCTAACTAAGGACTTTCACTTGTTAGCTGTGTGACACTAGCTGACTTGATTAACCTCTCTGAGCCCAAGCGCCTTCCCACAGCCTGTAGAGAAGTTTCCTCGGCATTGGGGGGTGGAGTCCCAGCACAGTCCTGATGCCTGAGCCCAGGTCTGTCGTCACACTCTTTCAGGGCTCGGTGCACACTGGATGACCAGAGAGCAGAAGGGGAAGGTGAGTATTATCCCCTTGTTCTTCAGCTCCTGGCTTAGGAGACATACGATTTTCAAAATATCTCTTCAACTTTGAGCTCTCAACTGTGGGCTTCTGCAAAATCAGAAGTTATATATTTTCTTTCTCCAAGAAGAAAGAGCCAGGGCACAGTTACCTCAGATAAAAACAAACCCAAAGTCCAACAGAGTAAAGGTCCCTGTCAAGCACCTGGGACTCATGATCTTCTGGGCTCCAAAAGGCCTGAGCTGCTCCGCTTCTCCGGCTCTGCCATGCACCTGCAGATTGTGTCAGGGGCTCAGACTGGCTTCACCCGAACCATACTGCTGCCCTTGGTGGTCATTCCATCTCCAGAATGCTGGCGTAGCCTCTCCTGAGCTCTCTCCAGGGAGTCTGATCCTGCCACAGAGTGCTAGGCCTCGGTTTTTCTCTAGGACTCCTTCGATCCAGCACGTGAGGATTGCGGTAGAAGAACCGAAACCTTCTGCTGTAATGGAGACGACACTATCACCAGTGGCCTCTCCTGGCCTCTCCTGGTGCCACAGCCCAGATGCTCCTCATGACTCCGTCATGCCTTCAAAACCGTCTTGCACTCTGTCGAGCTAGGCAGCCAGATTTTGCCCCTGTTGGGCCACAGCTTCTGCATGCTGATCCTGAGGAAACACATCCCAGATTTCACCTCAGTGATGAGGGTCTCTTCTTAACGGCAGCTGATTCTTTGGCCCTATCTGATCAACATTCACTATCCCAGCCAATCAAAGGTTTCACTTTAATGGTTCTGTTCTCTTGTTAATCACAGTCAATTGTTTAGCTCCAGTACGGGAAACCACAGGTCACATGACAGCCCTGGTAGACTACTTCATGCTGAAACTCTGTGAGCCAGGCCTCTATTGTCTGCCCTGCTCTCAGCACTACCCTCCAGTTCCCACACTAACCCACTAAGTTATAGTCAACGTCCTTCCACAACCTTCTCAAAACACAGCCATACCCCATGACCTGGTACTAATTTCTGGTTAAGTTATTTTTCTGTTTCTGTGACAAACATGGCTGAAAGGAAGTTGAGAAGAGTCTTTATTTCATCTTACAATTCAGTGAGAAAAGTCAGGGCAGGAACCCAAGGCAGGAAGTGAAGCAGAGGGGAACACTGTCTACTGGCTTGCCCCTCAAGGCTTGTTCAGCCCGCTTGTGATGGTTGGAATGAGAATGGCCTCCCTCCACAGGCTCAAGGAGAGAATCATTGGCAAGATGCAAGCGCAGAGTCTCGCTAAGTGAGGGACAGAAGGAGGAGTTGGAGGCCAGTGTGCCTAGTCCTTCCTTCTTTTTTATCATGGCACAGTCTGGGGCTTGTGACCTCAGCAGGTGGATCCGGAGGCTGGAGCAGGCCCTTCACATCAAGTCAGAACATGGGCTGGATCCATAGTTCTGTGGCTTTATTTATTCTTATGATTCAGTGGTTTGGGTCTTTGCGTCTCTGGTACCCCACCCTCCGCCTCCATCACCCACCCTCCGCCTCCATCACCCACCCTCAGCCTCCATCACCCTCCACCCTCAGCCTCCATCACCCTCCACCCTCAGCCTCCATCACCCTCCACCCTCAGCCTCCATCACCCTCCACCCTCCGCC
>NC_022010.1:1666050-1721723 GCF_000317375.1 Microtus ochrogaster | reverse complement strand
GCCTCCATCACCCTCCACCCTCAGCCTCCATCACCTCAGCCTCCATCACCCTCCACCCTCAGCCTCCATCACCCTCCACTCTCAGCCTCCATCACCTATACTCAGCCTCCATCACCCACCCTCAGCCTCCATCACCTCAGCCTCCATCATCTACCCTCAGCCTCCATGCACTTTGGTTCTGTGTTTCTCCTCCTGTGAACTCACGATGCTGGAACACAGACCTCAAAGAATGCTCCTTTTTAGTCCTTGCTCTTCTGAGACTCAGGTCAATTCTAGGAAGCGTCTCTGCAGGTAGGAGGATGACGGGAATGCCCAGGTGGGCTTCTCATTGCCTGTTCAAGGGTGACCTATAGTGCTCTCATCTCCCATCAGAGGTGAGGGGAAGACGTGAGGACAGTGAGAGGGAGGTCAGGTGACTGGAGTATGGGAGGGGACAGGATGGACTGTGGGACTCCTTCCTTCCCTTTGGGAATAGGCAGGTTTTGTTTTTCTGTGAGAAACATCTAGAAGTTTCCATTTAAGTTCCCATAAATTCCCTAAGATTGTTGACTGACTAAATGACCACGTAAATGCATAGATCCCCATTGTGTTGGGGAGTTTTCTGACAGCTCGACACAAGGTAAAGTATTCTGAGAGGAAGAGCCTCAGCTGAGAAGACCCCTCCGTAAGATGGGCTGGAGGCAAGCCTATGGAACATTTTCTTAGTGATTGATGGGGGAGAACCCAGCCCATGGTGGGTGGTGCCTAGTCTGGTGGTCCTGAGCTCCATAAGAAAACAGACTGAGTGATCTATGGGGAACAAGCCAGTAAGCAGCTCCCACCATGGCCTCTGTATGAGCTCCCCCTTCCAGGTTCCTGTCCTGCTTGATTCCTGTCCTGACTCCCTTCTATGAGAACAGTGATGTGGAATTGTAAACCGAGTAAACCCTCTCCTCCCCAAGTTGATTTTGGTCATGGTGTTCATCACAGTATCAGAAACTTTAAGACACCCTGGAGCTCTGGGGTAAGAAAGGGGTTTCCATAGAGACCCAGGGTCCGCACAGTGGGAAACTGTCTCCTCTGCTGGGACCAGGAAGTGCAGATCCAGTCACATGACTGCGCTTGCTCAGGAAGGGAGAGGGCTGAATAACTTTTGGTCACAGGGTTAGACAGTCTACTGGGGCCACTTGCCGTTTAGTCACCCCCACATCTGGTGGCTGTGTGAGCTCATATAATCCTCAGGGAAATTCCCATGCAGAGGAAGCTTAGGCGGGAGAGGCTGGGTGGCCTACAGCGGCCTTTGACACAAGCTCCCAGATCTCTGGAATTCATGTCCCTCGCGTCTCAGAGGATGGCCGTCTGTACCCAGGGCAGCTAGTGGTGCATTTGTCCCTCCACTGCCAAGCTCCAGCATGCTTATCTTTCCTGCCCTTGGTGGCCTGGATGTGGATGGAAACGCAGGCAGAGCCCCACGCTGTGGCTGTGACCTCTGTGAAAGGCTGTGGGTGTTTCTCAAGGTCGTTTCCATCTCCGATTCTCCCCAACCTGTTCCTCGGCAGTAGTTTCAGTGACCTTTTAGAGGCTCCCTCTGCTCTTTGGGAAGGGGGTGGTGGCTCACTGTTGAAAAGTTTCTGCACCCGTAAGCCTCTCTGCTGAGCAATTCAAATCAGACCAAATCACACCGAATTAGAAAAAGCCCAGGTTTAATGGATACAAGTGCTCCCGGATGGCTTTCCAGCCGCCCAGAGAGGGGAAGGGAAAGGAAGACTGGAAAACCATGTGTTTGTTTCCTGGGGGGGGGGGGGGGGGGGGTTTGCTGTGGGAATGGTCTTGAGCATCTCTGGGGAGAGGTCATCGTTTGGCCAGCATTCGGAGATGCAGCAGGGTTTGGAGAGAGATGGGGGAGGGGGCTTGGGGTGGAGTTTCCACCTGAACATTCCTTTGGATATATGGACGCCAGGGGCTGGAGGGAAGCTTTCATCCAAACATTCCAGACTCTGGGTATATGGATGCCTCTTTAAGGCGATGTGGGGAGGAGGGAGAGTTGGGAGTTGGTGGGCTCATGCTCAGCCAGAAGTGTGAGTGGAGAGGCATCCGGTAAACTGCCATCCTAGAGACCTCAGGTATCTGTTCCTTGAGAGAGCCGAGAAGGCAGGTTGCTAGGAGAAAAAGTAGATTTTTATCACCGGCCCTCAGAATGGGGCTAGCCATGGAAGGGAGACAGCTGACAGAATGAAAGGACCGGGGAAAGGCCCTGGTTGCACAGGAGAGGAGAGGAAGGGCGAATGAGTGAGACAGGAGAGCAGATGACCCCTTTGAAACCAGGTTCAGTTGCTGGGTGCCCATTTGAGCCTGGAGAGGAGGTACCAACGGGGAAGTCCCAGGAGCTAGTGCTGGTGTATCTGGAGAACCCTCTGCAGGTTGGCCTCAGTCTAGACAGCAGGAATAACCTCTAAAATATGCTTGAAAATGGGTGTCCCCCATGAACCCTCCTTGTTACCTGGTCTCACTGGGTCTGTGGATGCTTATTCTTTATGCTACAGCTAATACCCACTTGTGAGTGAGTACCTACCATGTTTGTCTTTCTCCATCTGGGATACCTCACTCACTCAGGATGGTTTTTTTTTTCCCTAATTCCATCCAGGACAGATTTTTAAGGAAAGTTCAGACAGGAAAGGGTAGAGCATGTGACAAGCCAGTCCGTGGTCAGGAAGCCACCACAGAGCTGAGCTCAGTGATCCAGCCAGCCCGCCTCTCCCAACTTGGTGCCTTAATAGAGTTGAACCGCTTCACATGACCCTGAACCCTGAGCAGACCACAGTGAACACCAAGGGGCTCACGGGCACTAACACGCTGTTTTGCACATGGCAGGGAAACACTCTGAAATATTAACGAAGGTCTCAGTTTTGAAGAGAATTCCACATGTTTACTTGTGCACTGTGACCATCTCCTCCTGCACGTAGCTGCCGGCCAAGTGGCATTTATTGCCTCAGGGAAAGTAAGCCACAGCACGCAGTAGACAAGGGATGGCCCAGTTCTTGGTTTTTGAATTTTCAAAGCTGGCCAAGGCCTGGGAAGAGGATGGGAAATTTGGGAGGCCATGTGTGCGTGAAGCAGCTCTAGCTAGGGCCAGAAATCAGAAGAGTTCTCAGGCAACATGCAAAGCCCCTGACTCCAGACCTGAGCTGGAGCAGGGTGTCAGGAGCTGGCAGAAAAAGGGCTTTGCTGAGAGCCAGGTGGCACCCATACCTGGCACCCATGGGCAGCTGACCATAAACATGGCTCCCTACCCCTGAGACAGGCTCTCCCAAAGCCTTCTGTCCCTATGGCCAGGAGTACACAGTAGCTGTGTGAGGTCTCAGTGTGTGTGTGTCACAAGAACTCTGCAGATTCCCCAGGTATGCTTCCAGGTCCTGATGTTCAGGGAAGCCATGTGTGCAAGAGGCATGTGTAGAAAGACAGGAGGCCCGTGGCCAGCATGAGCCTGGCATGGTGTGAGCCAGCTGGAAGCCAGAGCCTCCACCCAGGTCTGATTTGATATCTGACTGTACCCATGAACCATTTTATCCAGGCAGACTGCCCGTGAATTCCCTATCCAGGGACAGACACCTCACTGTCAGTCCAAGATGGCATGCTTAGGGTAATTTTTGTTGTGTTGAAATCAACTGTCAGTGCATTCAAAATGTGCCCCCCAGTTAGGTCAAGGGTCTGTCTGTAAATGGACTTTAGCTGCAAAGCAATATACCCAGACCTTCCGAAGTTTCCAGACTATGTGCCGTATTCAGCCCCCTCCAGGGGCATCGTGGGCATTTTCAGGGCTATGGGAGTCTGGGGAAGCTAGGACATGAACCACTAGAGTTTGGGAACAAAAATTCTCTGTCCCCCAAATCCTCTAAATTCCCCTTTCCAGTATTTGAGGAAGTTGACCCATTCCAGCCTCTTCTTCAGCCCTTCACCTCCCCACTCCATGCCTCCCGTGCACACATGGCTGTGCTTGCTGCCCAAACCTTTCAGGTTGTCTTGTTAGAAACCCCTGTGCTAAAGAGACCATTAAAAAAAGAAGGGAAGATAAATTGCCTGAAGCGGCAAGACCCAGGAGGTGCGGGAAGGGGGTGAGGGGGAGGCGCAAGGGCAGTGAGGGAAGGCAGAGCGCTGTGATCAGAGGGAGGACCGGAGGGGGTGAACACCGTCACTGGGGTTGCCAGAATGCTTGCACACCCTCTGCCTGTGGTGAACTGAGTGAAAGATGCCCAGAATAGGGGCTAAGAGCAGTGCCTCCCAGGGCCTCGCAGAGCTGGGGTTGACCACTTTCCAGATGCTAGGAGACCCCAGGCAAGTCTCTGAACCCCTCTGAACCTCAGTTCCCTCATCTAGGAGGAAGTGGTGAAGACCAGCTCATGTAAGTGCCCCTGTATCCTTGTCTTTCTTTTCATATTGTCCTGTGACGTGTGGTTCTACATGTCTCCCCATGAGGTGGGAGCTATTTCCTCATTCCCTGTTTATAGGGTGTCTTTGTAATATTCTGCTCAAATAAAATGTCTCATAAATAGAGCTGGGGAACTAAACTGGCTCATTCAGTAAAGTTTGCTTCCATATAAGCATAGGTACTGGAGTTGGGTGCCCAGAACCCATATAAACAGCTGGTGGTGTGTGGTGGTAATCCCCGCGCTGGGCAGGCAGACGCAGGAGGCTCCTCACTGATCCCTGGCCAGTTTGCCTGGCTACTTGGTGAGCTCCGGCCAATGAGAAACTCTGTCTCAAAAAACACTGAGATGGTCCCGAGGAACATACCCGAGGCTGTATTATGACTTCTACATGTGTGTCCCTAACCTGTGCTCACATGTACAAACATACATGAATGAAGCAGAAGTGGCAGTGTGTCTGTCCTGAGCCTGTGTCTCTTGAAGGTCCCTGTACTCCTTTCGCTGTGGTTTCTGCCATCAGACCCCATCCACTATCCATCCGGACAGTCTACACTCTACACCCTCAGAGCCACCACTCGCCCAGGCACTTGCAGGCAGCAGCGGGTAAACAGATGCTGTTTAAGACTGTCTGATGCTGGGTCATTTTGTTACATAGCAGTAACTAGCAATTGCACCTCTATCATGAAGACTCGCTGTGAGGACCAAATATGACTGTGTGGGGAGATAATGCTGGAGAAACTGCTGTGGTGGAGCCCTGCGGCTGCCTGGCCCTGTGCCCAGATGCAGCCTTCAAGAGCAGAGCACCTCACACACAGCCTGACATGCATGCATTGGCCATTGCATGCCGCTCAGCCTGAGACTCTTGGACGTCCCTTTGACTTAGGTGCAGGTTCAAACTAAGTGTCTAGAGGCCCTGGTGACCCCATAGCGCCCAGGGTTAACCAGGAAGCAGCTTCTCTTATGGTGGAGATGTCTTTTAGAGGGACTGAGCCTGGCAGGGCAGGCAGTGTCAGCCACATGGGCTGTGGTCCTTGAGTGCTCCCTCCTTTTCTCTCCTGGTCCAGGTGGGAAGGCAGCCTTTGAGGTCCCTGTGTCAGGGAGGACATTGTCACCAGCCTCCAGGGGGGTTGTGTGCCTGGGTTCTAGTTCATGCTAGACTTTATCCACAGTACCCCCACCGTTCCAGCTGTGTTGAGCCCCCCAAGCTAGCTGTGTTGAGGAACTGGTAGGCATTTAAAATGTTTCCAGTCCAGTGCGGAGGACACTTTGGTAAAACACAGTAAAAGCAAACAACTAGAGAAATTAAATGGTAGATAAAATACTCACATGATGCAAAGTTCTTGCTGTGAGGTTGGATTTCTTATATATACGATTGCTGTCTGCCAGGCCCTGGTTCCCCTCCCCTGTAGGTCCCTCACCAGCAGGTATCATGGCCCACCCTGCACACCATGTTGGAGTACACAGTGGTCATGCGGCAGAGACAGCATATGAGCCACATGAAGCTGTGCTGGCATCATCGGGTGGAGAAGACGCTGGTCTGGGAACGGCTACTGATGACCCTCGGGTCTACGGGTCTCCTTTTTCAGCCTCCTGAGCGCTGCGATCATGGGTTTATGCCACCAAATCTGACTCAATAACACTTCAAACTCTCCTCCATTTTCTAGAGAGGTAACAGAGGGCAGCAAGGTTCAGGGACTTGCCCAAGGCCACTTAGCACACTGGTGACATAACCTGAGCCCATTTGTTTGGGCATTACAAGGCAAGAGAGGGAAGATGAAGGCATGCCAATGCAAGAGGCACAGGGAGTCCACTGTCCCTTGTACTCTGCATGAGTGACAGCTGTCAAAAAGCCAGGCAGAGGGGAGGGAGGCTTTGTCCCACAGCTGTGTTTCATGGGAAGCTGGAGTAGGCAAAGCTTTTCCAGCTCAGGGCTGGGAGGGTCTCTACAGCCCTGCTGTGTGTGACACAGAGCCTGCCCTCCTACCCTTCCATGCTGCCAGGGCACAGGGCCAAGTCCTACTCACCGGGGCCTTCTCTCTTGCTTTCCTGCCTCTCCCTAGAGCCTTAGGGGGCCAGCCAGAGAGGCCTGTGGTCTGGCAGGCTGGGTAAGGGCTTGTTATCCACAGGCTGATGGCTGCCACTGAAGACTGCCTGAGGACATTCAGACAGGAGCCGTTTCTGAGGCCCACTGTGCCCGGAGAGCTGGCTGCCAGTGTCTGTGCCCAGGGCCGGCGTGTCCCCTCACCGACTCATTAATCCTGATTAACAGAAAAAGGCAGCAGGCAGGGGCCCTCTTAACAGGCGAGTGTCGGCTGGCATGCTTTCACCAAGCACAGTGGTGCCCAGGAGACTCAATATCGCTGAATTATTCAAACCAGTCATGGCAGGGGAACCCCTGAGGACATGGTGAGGTGGTTCCTGCCCCTTTCGTGCCCCCAGGGTGGCTGTAACCCGCATCTTGGGACTCAGGCCCAGGGCTCCTTGATGAGCCGCGCGCTCCAACCCCACCTTCTCAGATGGAAGCTGAATTTGTTGTTGCTCGTCCCCAAGTGGCTTAGCAGTCTAGTAATGGATCCACAATGACACTTCCCACCTGCCAGTCCCAAGGGGACACTGACAAGAGTTTTTGGATGAGCATGTGATGGGGTAGGGGGCAGGGGAGGTTCAGGAGAGGCTCTGCCAAGGTGTGTGTGCCTGTGTGTGCGCGCGTGTGCCTGTTAGCATTTCTCTCTGTATATCTGCAAGTGTGTGCGCTCATGAGCATATGTGTGTGGCCGTGAGCTTGTGTATGTGTCTGTGAGTGTGTTTGCAAGTGTGTTTGCCTGTGAGCAGGTGTGTATGGGTGCTTGTGAATGTATGTGTGTGCATGTGTTTCCCCATGAGCCTGTGTGTGTGCATGTGTTTCCCCATGAGCCTGTGTGTGTGTGTGCATGTGTTTCCCCATGAGCCTGTGCGTGTGCATGTGTTTCCCCACGAGTGTGTGTGTGTGTGTATGTGTAGGAGCAGTAGTACTGGGCGTGTCAGGAGAAGAACTGCCTACGGGCCAGTAGAGAATACCATAACATGGGGTGGGGGATGTTGGAGAACACAAAGGGTAAACTGAGGCTTGAAGGACAGAGACCTGCCCCAAGCTGCAAAACAATGGAAAAGCCATGGCGCTGGGCTCACAGCCCAGTCTGGCTTGTTTGCAACTCCCCCACTTCTGGCTGGGCACCGACGTTGTGCCAGGCCTTCAGGGTTTTGTCCCCTGGCATCAGCAGGATTTCTACAATTGTTCTCATGAGAAAATAGCATTTATAGAGACCTAGGCTGCAGGCAGACTGGAGAGAGGCAGCCTGGGGTGCAGAGTGGCCTTGAGGGGTGCGGGCATCTCTGGTGAGGTATGTGAGGGATCCAGCCAGTGAAAGCATCCCTTCTGCCCAGGCTGCCATGCTGGGGTGTTCACTGCCACCTGTCTGCTGTCCCCAGACACATATGGGTGTCACCCAAGAACAGATTGCTGGACAAGTAAGGCGATTGGTGTTGTGGAGACCCTACATATCAGGGTGCAGAGCCCTTCCCTCCCAGGATGCCCACAGTTAGCTGTGAGCAGGGTTGAGCATCCACAAGGCTTTACTGACTAGAGGCAGGAGATGCTCATGGACTGGAGTCAATACGGGCCCCTAAGCCCAAAATTAATGTAAAATGAGGCAGCTACATTAGTTCCTAGTTTGGTGAGAGGCTGTCACTGTCCCAGGTCACTTAGTCCTGAGCTCACGTTAGGAGGCTAGCGTCTCCGAGGTCAGTAAAGTGCCCATTTCTGGGAGGAGACTGAGGTTTAGAGGGAAAGCTCAAGCCAGCCAGGAAGGAGGGTGGCAGCTCTTCTACTCTGTAAAGATGGAACCCTGAAAAGTGCCTTCTGAGACCTCCCACTGCCTCTTCCCTCCTGCCTCCTCTTTCCTCCCTCCTCTTCTTCCTTTTACCCTTGCCCTCTCCTCTCCCTCTCGCTCCTCCCCCTCCTCCCTTTCCTTCCCATATCCCTCTCCCCTTGTCCTTCCCCTCCTCTCTCCTCTCTGCCCCCTTTGATAGGGCCACTTCTGACTCAGGCTACTCCTGAACTTGACATATCGCTTCTCCGTGTCACTTCTGTTGCCACGATGAACACCCTGATGAAAAGTGGTCTGAGGAGGAGGAGTTTATTTAGCTTACGATTCCATGTCACAGACAATCAGTCTGGGATGTGTCAAGCAGTGAGCTACATCACATCTGCAGCAAGGAAACACACACACACACACACATACACACACACACACACACACACACACACACACACACACACACACACGTCCTTATTTCTCAGCCAGTTTCCTCCTCTCTTGCACTGTCTAGGATACCCTGCCCAGGGGATGGTGCTGCCCACAGTGGTCTGGACACTCCTACACCAATTTACAGTCAAGACAATCCCTAACAGACACACCACAGGCTAACATGATCTAGATAATTCTCCATTAGGAACCTTTCTTGATGATTTTCCTCTGGGTTCTTTTGATGATAAGATTAACCAACAGAGCAGTCAAGGATGACCTTGAACTCTTGATTCCCTGTCTTCACGTCTGTAAGCACCTATTCAAGGTTGACCTTGACTATGCAAGCCTGCTGAGCAGTGCCTACGTGATGTTCTGTCCCACCTAATCCTCCTGACACAGTGTGGTCACTACCTCACTTATACAGCAGAAATGGAAGGCTCTGGAAGCGAGGCAGAGGGCCTCCCAGTGAGCCAGTAGGTTCTGGTCCTCGGGAACACATTTGGGACCTCCAGCTACCATGTCCAGTTTCTCCCTATGTTGCCGTCTCTCTAACTGCAATGGCCTCTTACCCACTTTATTAAAGGGCCATTAAGCCTGCTGGGAAGGGTGTCTGGCTTGGATGTGTCTGCAAATGTTTTGGTTTTTATTCCTGGGACAGTCTCTTTAGGATGCCCAGGGTTCTCCTGCTGGGTAAGGGGAAGCTGACTTGCTATGTCCCAGTTCATCATGCTGTTCCCAGGTGACTGCTCTTGCATCTTAATCATTTGTGAAGGAGGTGGGGTACAGCTCCTTTGGGTAGAACTTACTGTCTGGCACTTTCTTGGGGTTCTCCCAGTCCTGATAAGCCTGGTGTGGGGGTTCTTTTCCTGGCTCCAAAATGACAGGACTGGTTTGACAGCCCAGGGTGCCACCAGCGGCCCCTGCCGGAGAGCTAATGACAGGTGGCCAATTATCCCGTTCCTTGCGATCCATTTTCCATTAGCACTGGTGGAATCAATTAGCCGGCTTAATGAACTCGAGCCTGGACAAACAGAAAGAAGAGGAAATGTTTGGCTCTAGAAGAGGCTGTGATATAGAGATCCTGGGGATCCTGGGGATTTGGGGACAACAGGTGGTGGGGAGGAGGCAGGTCTGTGTGGCAGAGGTGGTGACCAGGATTCATACAGCGCAGGCTCAGCTCTGTGGCACAGCAAGTTTCTCAGTCATAGGACCACACGATGGTGAACTCGATTTCACCTCCGCGTCATCATGAAGTGGGAGCCGAGACAGCCCATGAATTATACTTTGACTAAGGAATGTCCCATCGGACCCTGCTGAATGCTTGGTCTCTAGCTGGTGACACCTATTTTGGGGACCTGGTGGATGTCCTGGAAGGTAGGGCTGGGCTAGGGAAGCGGGTCAGTGGCAAGTGACCATTAAGTCTGTTCCCAAGTCCCTTCCCCTTCCGGCTCCTGTGGTCATAATGTTCAGAGAATAGATGGACCAAGGACATATCTCTGAAACTGAGCCCCCAGCCCTGTCTCCTGAAGCTGTTTATATCAGGGTTTGGTCTCAGGAATGAGAAGTGACACATTCTGTGTGACACAGAGCCCTTCGTCCTCACTGGTAAGTGTCCTCACGGGATTGAGTATTCCAACACTCCCTCTGCTGTGCATAGGACAAGCAGGTAAAGCGGCTTACTGAGTCTGGTTAAGACAGCAGTAGTCTCCAGCAGAATGGGATTTAGCTCAGACCCACGTGAGCTTGCTCAGGAAGCTGGGTTTTAGTAGGTGTCAAATTTGGCAGACCTTAAATTTCTGACATACACTGAGACTCCCCCTAAGCGACTGGGTCAGTGTCCAGCTCAGGGACAGTGGGACTCACAGACTGGACTGTGGGAGACATCTGTCTACCAACCCTTCCCAGGCAAGTCTCAGGGTCTTTCCCTCCTGTGCCGGGGCCTCCTTGTTCTCAGACTCACCTTTGACCTCTTCATTTGGCTTGGTGGAAATAGTTGCCATGTCCCCGGATCAGGGCATTACTGTTGCTGCTTGGACTATGGAGGTCCCAGAAACCTGGACCCCCAGCTGCATCTCTAGAGGGACTGCAGAGCACCTTCAGGGAAAAGGGGATCAAACTGTGTCCCGTGTGCCTATGGAATGTTCCAGAAGAAAATGAGGTAGAGTGAGCGATGAGAGAGGGGTCCAGGTATGAGGGGCTGGCGGTAGGGCGGAATGGGCAGAGCTCTGGTTTTCCGGTTTTGCTTCCATTAGTGGTAGACAATGATTCAAACAATGGTTCCCAACCTGTGGTTAGCGACCCCTTCGGCAAACCTCTATCTCAAAAAATATTTACATTGCCGGGCGGTGGTGGCACACGCCTTTAATCCCAGCACTTGGGAGGCAGAGGCAGGCGGATCTCTGTGAGTTCGAGACCAGCCTGGTCTACAAGAGCTAGTTCCAGGACAGGCTCCAAAACCACAGAGAAACCCTGTCTCGAAAAACCAAAAAAAAATATTTACATTATGATTCATAAGAGCAGCATAACCACAGTTACAAAGTAGCAAAGAAAATAATTTTATGGCTGGGGTCACCAAAGCACAAGGAACTGTATTAAAGGGTTGTAGCGTTAGGAAGGTTGAGCCGCTGCTCTAGAGGACGTGTGGGATATCTGTAGGCACAATAGGAAACAGAGAGCCCCCCGAAGTATCTGAGTGACATTCGTAGTGGCCATTGTCTATGTAGACCCCCCCGCCATGCCCCGTGATTCTCCACATTGTAGTATGAATCGGACAGCATCCTTTTTGAAGACTGCATAATTTTCCTATGTATGAACAAAGCTGTATAATTTCCCTATGTATGGACAACCATGATTGTCTATCTCTCCATCCGTTGGCAGAGACTCTTGCTTTAGTTATTTTGGGTCTATGCCTAGAGGAGGAATTCTGGATCCAGTGAGCCTCATCTTCACCAGCAGCAAGGACAACATGGTACTCTGACTGAGGGGTCCAGAGAGGAGACACTCAGGAAGTAAGGTTAAAGGTGAAGCCAACTTGGAGGGGGCGGTAAAGGCAGGCTGGATCCCTGAAGTGTCTAGCTGGCCGACCAGCTGGATATAGAGGGCCCTGGATGCTCTTTGTGGTGTCAGCACATACATATCCCCTCATCAGGCTGCCTTTCCAGGAGTCTCCTGTGGGTGGGGCCCATCAGGCCGAGGGCCCATTCCTCAAACCTCGGTGCCTGGGGGATCGGGACATGCTAGATACTGTGGTCCTGCCCCAGGGGGCAGCTGCCCCTCAACAGACACCTGCCACCTCAGGTGGCCTCCGGTCCACCAGGGTGTATGAATCAACAGGTAACTGCCCAGCCATGGAGTCGGCTGGAAGCCCAGTTCTGTACTAGAGCCTTTAGGTCTTTAGGATGGAAAGGGTGTCCCAGCTTGGGACTTACTATAGACAGCTAACAAGCTGTGGCACCCTCCTGCCCTGCTCACCTCACAAACAACTGCACTTGGTCTGGGGCTTCCATGAGGACTCTGTTAGAGGTGGGGGGGCGGGGTTAAGGTCATTGTCAAGGTAGAGACTTCCAAGGAGGCAGCAGGAGAGAGGGCAGTAAGAACGGTGCAAAGACTTTCATAAAATGCTACAGGCTGCGTCAGGTCTATCCGCCGCATCAGGTCTATCCGCCGCATCAGGTCTATCCGCCGCATCAGGTCTATCCGCTGCGTCAGGTCCATCGGCCACATCAGCTCCATCTGCCACATCAGGCCTATCGGCAGCATCAGGCCCATCCGCTGCGTCAGGTCCATCCGCCACATCAGGTCCATCCGCCACATCAGGTCTATCCGCCGCATCAGGTCTATCCGCCGCATCAGGTCTATCCGCCACATCAGCTCCATCCGCCACATCAGCTCCATCGGCCACATCAGGTCCATCCGCCACATCAGGCCTATCGGCAGCATCAGGCCCATCCGCTGCTGGTCCTTGCTTCCTGCCAGGGTGGAGCTAGAGTTAAAAAGGCAGGAATCAGGAGCTGAGAAAGGTAGGGTCAGCAGGTTTGATATGCAGATGTATCTTACATGTATTGGGACTCTCTTGCCTTGCAGCTCCTTTGCAAGGCCATGTCCTGCAGTGTCCTTCAGTTCTCAGGGGACCCTGACATGTGTGAGACTCCTGCAGACTGCTAGCCCTACCCTACTACTGCGGCTACTCTGTTTATCTGCTTTTCTTGCTCACTGTCACTGTCTTGTTTATTAACTCATGTGTTGCTTGCTCCCTCTGCAAGGGTGTGTGTATGGGTACCTGTCCCCTGCCTCTACACCCCAGTATCTCTGCTTCATGAATTCTAGGAAGAATGGATGGATTGCCTGAGATTCTAAGGGAGATGGGGCCCAGAGCTGTAGCACACACTCAGCTTGTGTTTAACGTGGTAAAATATGTGCAGCAGAGCTTTTGAAAATTTTAACATCTGTGGGCCCCTGGCTCGGGGTGTGGAGCTCAGCCATCTCTTGACCCAGCCACGAGACTCTCCAAACAGGAGCTCACTCTGCAACATCTGTGCCTCCCTTCCACGGGCCCTGGTCTTCCCTACTCAGGCCGAGCATCCTGGTTCCCCATCCACGTTCTTTGGAAGGAGCTGCTGCCAGGAGAGGACTGACTGGGAACGTGCTGGACTTGGATGGAGGAGGCCACATTTCACACCAGGTGTGCATCTCCAGGGCCCCTGAGTGATCTACCTGGACCCCTTTCCCCAAGTGTCAGACGAATGACTGGCTGAGAGGGACACCCCAGCTTCTCTTGGCACTCCCCAGCTGCAGGTTCATGAGCACTTGGACCTGTCCTTCCTTAAAGGTGGCCTTGTTTTCCTTGAGATCAATCCCACAGGGAGTTTATGGTGACATTTGGAGCCAGGAAGCGCCGAATAACAGGAGAAAGAGTCCTTCATTGGCGGCAATTTTCTCTGTGGTTAAGTTTGTTCTTCACAGATACTATGGAAGGGTGAAAACACTCAGCCACCACAGTTCATTTGCTGCCAGTGTCTACCTCTCTAGCCTTGTTCTGTTTTCTACAGAACCAACAGCCTTAGTGGCCCTGGAGAGCCACCTGGTGTGAGGATGGTGTCCTTTTTCTGGTTCTACCTCTGCCCTCAGAGCCCATAGCCCTCTATAGTCTCATAGTGACACACGGTGACCTAGTTCCACACTCCTGTGGGCTGTTGGGTAGGCTACAGTGGCACACTGTTTCTTCATGGTAACCAAATGGCTGCTGGGGTCCAGCTCATGCAACAGCTGCATGCTTTTGTTTGTGCATTCCCTGAGAGCTCTGAGTCTCTCAGCACTGCCATGAGAGTGCCATCTAAATAAGCAAGCCCCAGTAGACAGGCGCAAAGGTGGTCCCCACAGCTGGTTCTCTGGAATGACATGAGGTGGGACACAGCCATGGATTGCCAGCATTGCAGCAGAGGGAACAGTGAAATACTACCCACTGACGTCAATAGAGTAGCTTCATTTTGTGCTGACCGTGACTCGCAGCTGCCCTCGTTGTCTCCATTACTAATGCCATTACCACCATCTTCACTGTCACCATCACCACCACCATCCACTGTCACCATTGCTTAGTCCTGGGCAGTCATTAACATGTGTGTAGTATTTCCAGGTTACCAGTAGGCACCCAATAGAGATAATATTCCATCTCCTTTGCTGTCCCCTCACTCAGCCCTGTTTCCAGCCATCTCTAAGGGGTACTAACCTAGTATGGATCCCATATTTGCCATCTGGGTCACCTTTGTTCCATTTTATGGAAAGTGAGCCTGGAGCTTCAGCAGGCATATCCACAGTTCTGATATAGATGGGTCATCGTTGGCCTTTCTCGAGCTCCTTTGGATAGAGGAGAGACAAAGGCTGGGCAGGACTAGAGCCACTCCAGAGTCACCAGAGACTGGCTGTGAGCAGCTTGGCGGTCATGGGGTCACGGGAGACTACTGTCCTGCTGACAAGGCAGCCACTGAGGGGCTGTGTGGCTGAGCTCTGGGCTCTGACTTCCACCTGCTCCAGGCAGCCACCACCTCGCCTCAGGGAAAGCAGCCTCGTTAGCGCAGCTGCCTGCGGCCCTGGGTACAGCCGGGGGCGGAGAGGCCTTGTTACCCACTGCTGGCCCTTCATGTGGGTGGCCACACAAGCTCCAGGCTGGACTCAGGGCAGAGTATGCAGGTCCAGGTCTCTGCACTCAGGTATGCAGATGTGTCTGTGCACACCTACACGTGCTCCCCTTCCGCACACATGCTTACTTTCAGACCTGTGCTCATCTCTACATACACAGGTATGGCAGGTGTTGTATGTGCTCAGGACACAGAGGCACAGAGACACCATTGCAGACAGATTCGTGCAGACCCCTGCAGACTCATGCATGTATCTTTCTTTGTGGGCCCAGAACAGGCATGCAAATGTGTATCTGAAATACACATGCCCTAATATGTGCTCTCTGCTCAGAACGCACACTGGCTAAACACACCTCTGTATATCCCAGCATTCACAAGGGTTATGGGCAGGTGTGCACTGATGAGCCTTTATGCATGACACACTCATGCACATGGCTCAGAGGTGCAATCAGCGCTTGGGTGCAGGCGACACACAGGTGCTTAAGGCACGAAAAATCTCCATCACCCTGCACACGAGAATTTACCCCTGTCTCAAGGTATACCCCAGCAACCTTAAGACCTGTCTCCACACCCAGCCTCAGCTGACTGCCATGGCTTTCCTTGAGCCAGGCTTTCTTCAGATTCACTTTACAGATGGGGAAACTGAGCCTTGGGTGAAGCTTGGCCAAGGCCACTATGCTCAGCCGTGAGGATGAGATGCCCTGATGGCAGATCAGCTGGGGACTTTGGGAGAATCCACAGCAGGCCTGGTTCACACCTCCTGCTGTGTGGTCTTTCTGGGTATCTTAGCTTCTCTGAGCCTTTGTCTTTGCTCTGTAAGATGGGGAAAGCAAATTGCATCATGGTGGTTGCATCATGGGGGTTGAGGTGCACTGTTGGAGTTAGTGGCTGTCCCCCTTTGTTATTGTCACCATCATACTACGAGATCAGGGGTTCCCAGAAAAACACAGAAGTAGCTGCTGTTGACAGGTCAAGGAGCCAGGCTCCGAGAAGCCTCTAGAGGAAGCAGCCACACAATTCCTTGGCGTTGGACTCCAGACTGCTGCAGAGTCAAGCACACAGGCAGAGCTGGGGCTTGGTCTCCCTTCAGAGGAGCTGGGCCGGTTCCACTTGGTGTCTCCCCAAAGTTGCTCATGGCCTAGAGGCCGGGCAGCGGGGTACAGAATAGGCTCCACAGGCCGCTAGGATCCCCAGCCCGCTGCAGGAGCCTGGTCGCTGTAACAGTGACTTAGTGCTGATGTAACAACCCTCGTATTCTTTTAGTGAGGCCTGAAAGGTGCTATTAAATGGAATATTGAGATAAGGAAGTGGGAGTTGAGCAAGGTTAGACACTATTTATTCAGATTTTCATGGGCACTAAAGTATCCTTGCCTGGCTCGCTCACCGCCCCTCCCATCTCCTACGTGTGTGGACCCAGCTCTGCCGACCTGGGGGACCGACTGGGAAGGAGGCTGGACTGGGCTAGAAGCTGGGTCTCAGTCCCATCCTGGCCTGCTATGAACACATGAGAGGAGCCTGTATGCTTGGAGTCTGGTGGGGTACCAAGGGCAGGATGCAGCTTCCAGGATTCCTCAAGAGGAAGATTTTCTCTAGGACAGGCAGGTGGGGTGACTTTACCCTTCAGAGGTCTCTTTACCCCCTCCAGTTTCCCAATCGCAGCTCACACCTCAGCAGCTGCTTGTGGCCCCCCCCTCCTCCCGGCACACGGCAGAGTCCCTGATTGGAACCTCCAGGCCATGTTTTCTTCTTTCTGCTCAGAGTCTGGAAAAGGGGATTAGGAAGGGACCTCCTCCGCTGCCCCAGGTATCAGCAGGAAGCTAAGAGCTCAGCAGGTGTTAGACACCTGTGGGGAGTTTGGGGGAACCCTAGCCTGGGCTCAAGCCTCAGAGTTCAGGTGTGGAAAGAGGCAAGAATAGTCCTCTGCATACAGTAGGCACATTCCCTAAATGCAGTGATCTCCTTCAGTCTCTGCATACAGTAGGCACATTCCCTAAATGCAGTGCTCTCCCTCAGTCTCTGCATACAGTAGGCACTCCCTAAATGCAGTGGCCTCCTTCAGTCTCTGCATACAGTAGGCACTCCCTAAATGCAGTGATCTCCTTCAGTCTCTATACACAGTAGGCGTTCCCTAAATGCAGTGCTCTCCTTCAGTCAGTCTGGCTTGGCATCTCTGGCTTTGCCTGGTAGTCCCAGAGAGCCAGGTGGCAGGAGGTAGCCAAGGTGGGTGGGGTGAAGGCAGCTGCTGGGGGAGACTGGAGATGGGGGGGGGATGGGGCTCTGCTGCAGGTGAGACACAGAGAGAGACAAGGAAGAGAGCCTTCCAGGGAGAAGGCAGCTCCTGTGCAAGAGTCCTGGGGCAGATGGAGCAGGTAGGCAGGGAGTGCAGGTGAAGGCTAAGCATGTAGCCCCCAATGCCCTCCCCCCAGCATGAACATGGGAGAATGAGGACTTGAACTCGGGTTTGGGACATTTGGATTGGGGACCTCTGTCCCTAGTTCTGGACAGAGGATATAAGTGGCGCTTGACCTCTGACCACAGTGGGCAAAGATCTTGCTGTGTCTGGGACATTTCTTTCTGATGGGAAGTTTTGTGAGAGGCCCGGGATGGGCGCCATGGTCAGGGGGAGTCAGCTGTCTGGAGCTGAGCCCCTGGGCTGGGTGTACTCAGCTTGAGTCCGTTTCTCCTGCAGAATACAGGCTTTACCGCCATCCTGGGGGTGCCTTTGTAAGAGCTGCCCTTGCTGGGGCACTTGAAGAGGCACTGGGTGGCCTCTGTTGCTTGGCTTCACTTCCCTCTGACTCACTGGGCAATGCCTGCCCTTCTCTGGGCCTTGGTTTTCTTTGCAGCAAGGTGGGAAGGATTCTCCATCTCTTGCCTGAGGCTTGTGTGGAAACCTTGCAAGAGATGTGTTAGCCTGTAAAAAAAAAAGAGGTGCTACTGGATCGGGGGGTTCCTTCCCTTCAGTATTTTACATGAACCTGACCTGGGCTTGAATTTCCCTTCATCTTCAGAGCTGAGGGTCCTCTGGTGAGGGCTAGAGAGGAGCTGAGCTGGACGGTTTTATGTCGACCTGAGTGAGGCAGGCTAGAGACAGCTGAGAGCTGGAAACCCCAACAGAGAAAGGGCTGTAGGCAAGCCTGTAGGGCATTTTCTTAATTAGTGATTGTTGGGGGAGGGACAAGTCCATGGTGGGTGGAGCCATCCCTGGGCTGGTGGCCCTGACTTCTATAAAGCAGACTGAGCAAGTCTTGGGGAGCAAGTCAGTGAGCAGCACCCCTCTGTGGTCTCTCCATCAGCTCCTGCCTCCAGGCTCCTGCCCTGTCTGAGTTCCTGCCCTCACTGCTTCTGATGATGATCTGTCATAAGGAACTGTGAGAGAAATAAACCCTTTCCTCCCAAGTGGCTTTGGTCTTGGTGTCTCATCACAGCAATGGTGACCCTTTACTGGCACCAAATGTCCTCCAGGTGCTAGTCTCTCAGGGGCTCCCCCCACAGTCTTGGAGGAGGGAGCGCTAAGAGCTAGGGTTTGGACTGCAGTTCCAGGGTCTATGTCTGTGGTGGCTCTGGCTTCCTGAGTCTCTCCTTTCTACAGGGGTGTGTGATAACTTCCAAGCAAAGGTGCTCCCTTGAATTGGGCGAACTCAAATTATGTGACATCTGGGCCCTATGTTGTGGTTCTGCTTGGCCTGGGGAGGTGACTGCTCCCTCCAGTTCCCCCTGCCTCCATGATCACTTCTCCCAGACGAGGTGTGGGGGTAGCCTGGGCACCCCTCCCCTGGAAATTCCCGTCCTCCATTTCCCCAACACCTCTGTCTTGTGCTCTATCCAGCTCATTCAGACTCTGTGCTGATGTAACACGGACCAAGAATTGGCCTCAGCCTGATGCAGCAGGATCCCAAGATCCCCAGCCTGTCCTCACCCCCATCCTGCCTCCCTCAGGGATTCCTCTGTGACTTCCCAGCAGAGGCCAGACCTGAATGGCAGGGCTCACTGGAAGTAAGCCTGATGCCCCTGTCTGACATCTGCTCTGCACGAGAGCCCCAAATTAGAGGAAGTGACTCCCCATCAAAGCCAGGCTGGGCCCAGCAGGGGATGTGCAGAGCCTGGGGAATGCTACTTGACTGATTTCGTCTAATTATGGATGGTTTAATATTTATAGGAGTGGTGCCAGAGGGCTTCCAGCCCTGCAGCTATCTTCGGGTGGCCCAGGTGGGGGCACAGAGGAGCGGGACGCCAGCTCACACACACCCAGAGTCCTGTTGGCCAGTCCCACGTGGGCTGTGGCTGCCAGTCTCAGGAGCTCGGGAAGGAAGCATCCTTTCATTTAAGGCCCTGAACTGGGCACCGGGTGCAAACGCTGGCGCCTATGTGGGGACTGTGGAGCAAGACCAGTCTGACTGTGTCACTCAAACTTTGACTTATTCCTCGCAGTGTGACCCTGGCAAGTGAATATATCTCTCTTAGCCTTGATTGCCGGTGGTGTGTGTCCTCACCGGTCAGATGACTCAGAAGCCCCCTCGGGCTTACGTTTCGAGGCTTAGTTTCCAGCTGGCAACGCTGGCTTCGGACGCTGAGGCGCCTTTCGGAGGTGGGACCCAGCTTACCGGAAGTAGGCTGCCATTGGTGATTGACTTTGGAGATTCTCTCTGCATTTCCTGGTCCCCGGTTGTGAGGTGAATATGTGCGTCACCGTGATTGATTCCCTATACCTCTCCTTCCTATCATGGATGGAACCCTCTGGGGTCACAAACCCCGACACTCCCAACCTTCCTTGTTTCTGTCAGGCATTTTATCACAGAGGCGAGAAAGTAACAGACAAGGTCCTCAGCACAGTGCCGAGCTTGCAGCCCTGCTCTGTCAACAGAGGGCGAGTTCAGCATTGGGAGATGGGGCCTCAGGTGACTGAAGTGGGCGTCAGGTGACTCTGGGGTCTCTCCTCATGGATGGACTGATGCAGCCAGCAAGGAACTGATTGGGTTTTTACCTCAGAGGTGGTCTGCTGTAAGTTCTGTCCCTTCTTGCCCTCTCTCTTCTCACTCTCCCAGGGTGAGGACTCTCTCCCAATACCAGCGCCACTATCTTGGATTTTCCAGCTTCCAGAACTGTGAAGGATATTTTTTCTTTATAAATTTTACTCAGTCTGTGGCATTCTGTTATAGCAATAAAAGTGGACAAAGAGGTCATACCTATGAATGGGGGATGCATACTTTGTGGAATTGAACTTGCTTGTGTCAGCTAGCTTCGGTAAGCTGTGTAACAAATGAGCTTGGTGGTTTGTTTGAGGCTGCATTCATCCTCCCAGAATCCTGTGATGCTGGTTCCTGTAGGCTGGCTCAGCTGGGTGTCTCTGCCCATCTCTGAAGACTCCCCTGGGACAAGCACTTGGCTTGGTGATGTTCTCCACTGGTCCAGACAATCGATGACTGGGCTGTGGGAGGTAAACTATGGAATTCATTCTTCTACTACCTAACTTTCCTACAGGGAGATGGTATTGGGTCCATGTTGCTCTAGAGAGCTGGAGGCGGGCAATGTTCATGGAGTTGGAAACCTGTACTCTTTTCAGCCAACTGACCTACATCCTGGGTGTCTCCAGTGATGACAGCAGAACCATTTTATCAAACAGCCACTGCGCACTGAGAGAGTTGTAGATTTTCTTTAATTTAAAAGTTACTACTGGATGCAGACACTGTGGATCTGGGATGAAGAAACCAAGGGCAGAGGGTAAGGGGTGTGACGGGCACTCATAGGAATGCAGACATGACCAGCGAGGGCCTGAGCATGGGTTCGTTACATCAGTGCTTATTCAGTCTTGTTCCTTGGTTTCAGCGTTTGTCTCTCTGTCTTTTTTGTGTCATTTGGGAACCAAAACAGACACTTACGAAAGCTATGGATTCCCAGTTACAGGAATTAGCAGCCACTGTGAAACAGAGGGGCTCAGTGTCCTTTCCAAGATGGGGAGCAGCTCATGAGCAGCAAGCCCCCTGGCCAGGTTAGAGCCAGAGTTCAGAGTGTGGACCTGGACCTTATGATGCAGACTGGCTGTTGTGGGGATGGTGCGTCTGTCTGCATACAGCTGCTAGGTGTGGGGACAGCGTGGCTGCTCCTGTGTGTCCAGTCCCTGGCCACTTTTCTACTCTGGGCTGCTGACTTTCCAAGCTGCCCTATCCTGCACTTCTGCCACAAGAGCTGGACATTGACAAGGTGAGGTGACCGGTTGAAGTTGAGTGTATTATTAATGCGTATTATTGACGTGAATCATGGCCATACCAAGGACCCTGGTGCCTCAAACCTGCAGGAATGGTCAAGTCTTTCCAGGTTGGGCCAGATGAGTGCTAAGGCCTTCCTCATCTGAGTAGGAATGTTGAGTTTCCATCTGCTGCTAGCCCCTCTCCACCAGAGTGCATGGCCCACCAGATCCCAACTGTTCTGTTTATATGCCATTTCATTTCCTCATTCCCTATCCCAATCAGCCCAATCCCTAAACTGTTCAGGTTATGGCAACAGGACCTACCTGACAGGCAACCAGGGCGTCTCTTGGGGTGATGCCCCTTTGCTGACCCCAGTTTCCTGACCCTCAGTTTCCTCATATGCAGAATGGGGGAGGACATACTTGGGAGGACTTCAGTCATGCTGCGTCTTAGTGGGTTTGCTGGCCATGCTCAGTGCGCGTAAGCTATTGCTGCAGTCAATGAGCCCTGCAATATTTTCTTTTCA
The DNA here is from genome assembly GCF_000317375.1 of Microtus ochrogaster. NCBI lineage: Eukaryota > Metazoa > Chordata > Mammalia > Rodentia > Cricetidae > Microtus > Microtus ochrogaster. Next base: position 1,700,186 of record NC_022010.1, on the reverse strand, counting down.
CTCAGAGGGGGACAAAAGCTAAAAATGATAAACACCAATAGCTTCATCATTCCACAGTCTGGGAAAATTATCTAAATTCCATTCCAGGCTTGGCTGTGCAGACAGGCAGGAGGGACTCTTGACGGGGGGCAACAACATTCTGTTTGTATTGCCCCCACCATGCCCCCCTTTTTGGTTTTTAGACTGTGGGTGGCCCCAGGTACCTCCAAGGCAACCAAGCTAGATGCTGATGGGCAGCGCCACCTTCAGGCTGGGTGTCAGCCTCCCTCTCAGTCCCCTCTGGGCTGTGCAGGGCACTGTGGGGTGTCCCTGGGAAAGGCATCCCTCCCCGTGAGAGCTGGCTGCCAGTTCTCAGCAACATCCCTAAGGGTTTGTGTCAAGGACAAAATAGTGTGTCCCTTGGGTGAATATAGTCGACACAGCTCCAGACAGAATTTATTTCTTGTTAGAGATACCATTTTTAAAGGATGGCATTGGGAAGCTTTAAAAATGAAATTATAGCTGGTAATATAAACCTCATAGGCACTGTATTCAAATTACACTGCAGTAATATGCCAAGTTCATAAATAAACATTGCCTATTAACCCTTTACTGCGCCCCATGAATGGCTGGGACACAACTGTACCGGGCAGGAGTTTCTTTCCAGGTGTCCCTTGGGCTGTTGCCAACCTTTCCACTTGGGAAAGTGAATTATGTCAATAACGAGAACATTCTCTGCTAGAATGAGAGGCATGACTATCTGTGGAATTAGCAGAAATTGGGGTGATTCTATCAGGTAGAGGTAAAGACTCTGCCCAGCATCCCACAGTGGACAGAGCAGTCTCTTCACAAAGCCTCAGGCAGCCCCCAGATATTCATAGTACAGTTCCTCCTCTCTATCCCTACTCTCCTATATGGTGACTGCCATGGCTTGCTCTCTGTTTCCAACATGGCCCTTGGGGCACAGAGGTCCTCAACAGACATTCTTGTAAATTCTGATGAAGATGGGGCATCCCCTTGTTCCTCTGTTCCCTGCTACTGCCTCCTCTTGTTTGAAATTGCCTTCTCCAGCAGTGAAGTGTGCCATGCCCAGGTCATAACCTCCCCCCCTGGGGGGACATTTCCAGGATCCTCTTTGCTTCTTATCCTGGGGTCAAGGCAACTTTCCCATTTGTACCTCAGGTCAAACCTGACTGTCCTGCTTGAGCTGGCTTTCCCTGGGCCACTTCCACCCTCCCCCCCCCCCTTTTCAGTGTCTGTCCCTCTAATAGACCAGACCTTTGTCACCGTGGGGTTCTGTAGGGCACAGGAAAGGGTCAGGACTCGGGACACTACCCCTTTGTGCCTCAGTAGGTCTTGTTCTACATCTGGGATCCAGGATTTCCCTTGCTTAGGGCACCAGAGATGGTGGACTTCCCCATGGGACTCTGGCAGCCCTGTAGAGTCCAGGGCACAAGGAAGCAGCCAGCAGGGTCTGTTGCAGTTATACTTGGGTGCTTCGGTGAGAGAGGACTCCCGAGCTTCCACCCGCAGAATGTCATGAGCATCATGTCCCCAGCCCATGCTTGTGTCTCCTGACCATGGGGACCCCCCTGGACATTGAGATAATAGCATGTCCAGGCAGTCAGCCTCGCAGCCCCAGTATCTGAGTTCCACTGTGGTTTTAGGAGACCTAACTTAGGCTATTTGTCTGAGTGGCTCTCTTCCTCAGTTCCCCTGGCATATGGCTAATTTAATAGCATTTAATTTAATTTTAAAATGATTTTTCAGAACGGCCTGTGGCCACAGAGGCCCTGACTGTCCCCATCCTCCTGCTCTCTGTGACCGGCTTAAACTTGGCTCCTGGCTACTCGGGCCCCTGTGGGCCCCATGGCCTTTCATGAAAATGTTGAGTTTGCTGTCTGCCCACGGGGCATACTTACCCTTCTCTTCTCCAGAGCCCCTCTTGGCCCAGCCCAGGATAGAAAGCACTGGAAATCCAGAGCGAGTTAGACCCTGAGCCATAGCTGAGCCTGAGACAAAGAACTGCAAAAGCTAGCACAGGTGTGCACACAAGAACACACAGAGTTTGCACATATGTACTGGAGCATGCACACACACAATACACAATGCAACTCACAAATCTATACCAGTATAAATGTGTGTGTGCTCACAGCATACAAATCTACACATGCTTCACACACAACTCAACTTAAAAACACATGTGCAGTGCAACTGAATGCATGTACATGCACACTTGTACAATACACCCACCTTCTTCCTAACTCTTTCAGGGCATGTGGTCTAGCTAGTAGCTCACTTTCCCTGGACAATGGAACTGGAGCCTCGCGACATTAATTTGTCTCTCAATTTTTTCCCCTGTGTTGCTGACTTAAGCCCCAGTTCACAAGTCTTCATTGCTTGTATTCACGTTTCAATTAATTAATGATACTTTTAGTCTCATATTTGCCACATGGTCCTCATGAGGACAGACACTTAGCAGTGAGTCACATACTTAACTCTGTCTTTAGGAAGTAGAAATGTGGCCAGGAGGAGAGGCAGCCATGTGGGGAGACTCAGGGGGCTAGAGAATGGGGTAGGGAACCCCAGGAGTCTTGGAGGGCATACCCAGAAGAGAATGTGAGGATTCTGGCTTTAAACCTAAAGTCAGAATGGACTTTGAGAGGCAGCCGGGTCTCCTCAGACCTGTCTCAGGTGTCCTCCTGCAGCACAGCCTCTGATCTTCTCTGCAAACCTTGTTCTTTTCCAGGCTACATACATGGATCCCTGTCCCAGAACCTCTGTGAATGGCTATAAACAAGTCCCAGTCCACATCAAGTCTGTTCCACCCACCTCCCTGCTCCTTACCTTCCACAGACTTAGTTCATATCAGCTCTGTGAACAGGGTGCTCCATGTGGAGAATGGAAGAGCTACAACATGGAGGGGGCCTGGGTCACTGCTAGCTCTTGAAGGAAAGCTGCTATAGAGACTTGTCTAACCAGGGAGGTTTATACTAACCCTGTAGTAATGGAGATTCATTATGATCAGGCCCTGTGTTCCTGGTGTGATATGCCAGGTGATGTCATTTTCCTGGGTCAGGGTACCCAGTGACTTTTCATATAGCAAATACAATAGTTGTAATGTGCACGATCTGACTTGTGGAGCCTGAAATGTTCATTATTTTCTCCTTTCTATAATTCCACCCTCCCCTCAAGAAGCTACTGGCAATGCCAGGAGAACACTCTCCTAATGCATATCTCCATGGACAGGTTAACCTCTGAGTTTGGAGCACATGAGGAATTTGTGAGTAGACATCAAGACATAAACAATGGCTAGTGAAGATGTTACCTTAGCTTCTGCTTTGACCCAGGTCAGACACCAACCATGATACCAGAAACAGGAGTAGTATTTCCCACAGATGCTCAACCAGGACGTGGCTGAGGAGTCCTCCAAAGCACGCAGACAAACAACATATTACCTTGATAAAACCAGCTAATGTTAATTGAGTGCTATCCACAGAGCAACACCCTTTGTATCTTCAGAGGAACCTTTGGGGAACACTGTCAGCAACCCATTCCACATATGGGCCTGACCCCCAAAGACAGCCAGCCTGCCTGCTTTGTCCTTTTAGTGAAAGATAGGATTTGTGTTTATTAACTTAAAAATTAATGCTATTTACCTTTTTATTTAATATACAATATATGTTTTTATGATCATACTTCTATTACTCTCTTGTTCTGAGTCTCCCACACCGGCCCCCTCCTGCCTTCCTAGTCCCCATTCTATTTTCACATAGCATATATAAACAATTAGCTCCCACTCTGCATCTGAGAGAAGCATACAGTATCTGTCTCTCTGTGTTTGACTTACTTTGCTTAACATGATGGCTGCAAATGACGTGTCTTCGCTCTTCATGGCTGTGTAATTCCCCTCTGTACACACCATGTTTCATTTGTGTGTTTGCCTGCGGATGCTGGGGTTTGAACTGGGCGTGTCTTCTCACCTGTGACGTCAGGCTGAGTGTGGCATCCTCACTCTGAGCCTTGAATGCTCTGGTCAGCCCTGACGAATGAGCTGTGTCTGGATGCTCTTTGCTTCAGCTCTCCTCTCCTCTCCCATCTCCCTGTGATCTCAAAGCTCAGCACAGTCTGCCAGTGTATTACTTATGTACCTTGTGCACCGTCTCTTCGTTAACTCAGGGAGGGCTCTTCACACAGGCTGAGGTTCAATAATTCTCTTTAAAGTTACAAAGAAATGTATGCTTAATTATATTTGCATATGAAAAATAGGTTCTAATTAGTTTGATTGATTATTATTTTAACCTTAATGGCATTTTGAGTATCTGTCCCAACTAATAGCAACTGTATCAGCCATAAATCATTGGCTTTTTATGGCATGGTCTATTGAGCTGGCTTATGAAATACATTTTATTAATATCCTGCAATGTATTGAAACTGATACAAGTCAAACAACCGCTCATTTATTTAGCTGTTTAAATGTCAGTCTCACACAAGAGTAATAACACAGGAAACATGGACCTTGGAATCCTTCAGCAGACCACAGGCTCTCAAATATTAGCTCTCTTGGAAAATATATTCTGGAGATAAAAGTCCAATTATGTCATTTATTGCATTAAATAAATCTATATTGACTAACATAAATGTTAAGTTAGCGGACATGCTTCCCTGCAACCTTTTAACTCTCTGGGATTGATTTCTGGGGTGCAGTTGGGAAGGGGGACTCGGGTTACTTAGGTGACCTTGAGAGTGAGAGTCATAGGGCACCTAGGGCTCAGAACTCCTTACAACAAGGGCTCAGTCACTCTGTGCACCCAAGGTCCCCAGGCCATGGCTTCTCCTCTGAGGTGTCGCTGAGGCTGGAGTTCCAGTCAAGGCCTTCCAGGGGCCACTTCCTGCTCTTTCACAAGCATACTGGGTTCTGCTCTAGGGAGCACTGTAGTGACTGCGTAGGTGAGGCCGTTGCTTCTGCAGAGCTGACATACTAGTGGGAGACAATGGCCCAAACATGACAGAGCAGGCTACTGTGGGGCATAGTATGGACAAGGAGGAGAGAGGCAGAGAAGGGGATGCTGGGATAGATGCAGGAGGGATAGGCAGGAGGGATCAGGTCCCAAGGAAGGGAGTTCTGTCTTTGTCTGTAAGTCTGGCTTCAAGAGAGGCAGCTGGGCTCATTCCCCTCTGTGAAGTGCTGCAGAGCCTGGAATGGGGAAGGGCACAGCTGTTATCTTTAAGGGTGTGGCAGTAGGGAGGAGGAACCGGGGAGGTCAAGAGAGACTGGAGGAGTGGCTGCTGGGAGATCAGGAGATAGGAGCCGAGGACAGTCCCCTTGATGGTTCTGTTAGGAGTGGTGAATGTTCCAGGTGCTGTGTAGCCTCAGACAGCTCATAAACCTCTCTGATCCTTGGCTTCTCCATCTACTGATGGATGGGATAGCGTTAGAAGAATAAAACCAAGAACTTATTTATTTAGTTAGTTATCTAAGTCTTGGTCATGCCAATTGGTAGCTATATTGGAAGATCGCTTTTCCAGTCTTTATAGCTAGGGAAACCCAAGAAAGGGATAAGATTTGTACATGGATGTGTGGCCAATTGTAGTGGCATTTCATTTATATTTTAATAAATAAAGCTTGTCTGAAGATCAGAGAATAAAACTGCCCCACTGGTCAGCCTTACAGGCAGTGGTAACACACACTTTTAATCCCAGTAGCCACACTAGTTGCTATAGAAACCGGGCGATGCATGCCTTTAATTCCAGTGGTGCACACCTTTAATCTCAGAACTAGAGAGGATTATAAGAGGGGAGGAGACAGCTCTTAGACACAGTCTCATTCTGAGATTCCTGAAGGCAGGATCGCCATTTCGGACTGAGGTTGAGGTAACAGCCAGTGGCTGACTGCTTTGCTTTTTGGATTTTTAGGTTGAACCCCAATTTCTATCTCTAAGTTTTTATTAATTGTGCTTCAGCCATTTGACGGGAACCCTGGATCCCAGTTCTTTGTCACTGACTGCCTTTGCCATCAGTGGAACCCACAGGTTCTAGGAAATAGGATGGGGTGGGAAGGGGGTAGACACTGAAACACAGACCAATGGGGGCGCGGGGAGTTAGAAAGTGGCCATCAGGGGAAGTCCCAGGCTTGACCGCTGTCATAAGGTTGTGCCTTCTGCACAGGACAGGATGGAAGTGTGGCTGTCATGTGAGGGCCTCGCTGAACCCTGGTACTCACTGGCCATAGCAACTTTGTCAACCCTGCCAAGAGGTGCTGGTGACCTGTGAGGGTTGGTTGATCAAAGAGTCATGTAGGTCTGGGTTCAAACCTCACCTCTCTGTTGTGAGAATCCAGAAGCCTCCTGCTTCCTGAAACCTGTGTCTCTGATTGGCAGGATGAGGTCACATCTAGTGGCCTGCCTCACATACTGGGTGGGTTGGAATTCACACCCAGTTGGAAGTCACGTTATCAGATTCCAGGCAGGTGCAAGGCTTCCAGAAGCTGCCAGGAGTGTGTGTGTGTGTGTGTGTGTGTGTGTGTGTGTGTGTGTGTGCGCGCGCGCACGCGTGCGCGTATGTGCACATGCACATGTTAGGTGGGGTTGGATGGTGTCTGCCATGTGGGTGGTCATGGGGTTTGTGTGCATAGGGAGAGTGTTTCTAAAGGGTCACCTTCCTGGTTCCCTAACTTGCTGTGTGACCTTCTCCCAGCCTCTCAGCCTCTCTGAACCCTGCTCTCTAGCGTGTGAAGCCAGGAGAGGTCTACTTAAGCAGTAAGAGCTTTCTCAGAGCCTTATAAAGAAAAGGGATGGTTATCAAGGTCTGTGGTTAGTGAGAACCATCTGCCCCAGGCAAAGACCAGACCCTCCCCAACCTTTCAGGCAGAAATAAAACAACAAGCACCCTGCTTTGCAAATTGCCATCTCTGGGTTGTAAGCACTGGTATCTGCCTTTGTGTGAGACTTGATTGAAATTCTTCTGCGATGGCAGCGTCCCCACCATCAATGCCTTAATTAGAAATGAGGACAGTCACATTGGCATAAATTAAATCAGACTAAAGATGATTAACAAAGTAAATGCAAGGAATCATTAAATTAAACCATTGTGCCAAGTCCTCTGCCTATCTATCACAAATTTGGGCCGCTAATGAGGGTCTTAATTAGGAAGTTAGGTCGAAATAATTCATGCCAGTCACTCGGAGGCAGCCCCCTTCCCCCTTCTGTTTTTTCACCGGGTCTTTCTGCTTCCAGCTCCGAATGCAAATGGATCGGGCTGTGGACGTGGACATTGCTGACAAATGACATCATTCTCCCGTGATCAAATCCTCATAGCGCCGGGATGTGTTTGCTATGATGCCTGGGGTGAAGTTCTGTTTGCCACAAGGGGCAGGATTAGTTCTAAAACAACGGAGCTCCAGACAGATGAGACATGGTTCTGGGCTCATCACTAGTGAGGACTGGAGACAGGAGATTTGAAGAGCTAGAGAGTGATCTCAGGTACTGCTGGGTTCTCTAATGCCTCATCAGGATTCCTTCTTCCTGTTGGTTGTGCTCAGCAGATCTGCTCACACTCCCTATTCACTGAGGAAGAAGCCGGAAGGGCTGAGAGGTGAATTGACTTACCCAAGGTCACACAGCCACAACGACACAGTTTGACACAGCTCCCCTTCCTGGGAGGTAGGTAGATGGAGCTGTGTGGCAGGTGGGTGGAGCTTGGACACCAGGTGGGTGGAAATGAGCACCAGGTGGGTAGAACTAGGCGGCAGATGGGTGGAGCTGGGTAGCAGGTGGTTGGAACTGGGCACCAGGTGATTAGAGGTAGGCGGCAGGTGAGTGGGGCTAGGCGGCAGGTGGGTGGAGCTGGGCACCAGGTTGTTAGAGATGGGCGGCAGGTGGGTGGAGCTGGGCACTAGATGGTTAGAGGTGGGTGACAGGTAGGTGGAGCTGGGCACCAGGCGGGTAGAACTGGGCACCAGGTGGGTGGAGTTGGGCACCAGGTGGGTGGAGCTGGGCGCCAGGTGATGGAGGATGGGCACCAGGTAGGTGGAGTTGGGCACCAGGTGGGTGAAGCTGGGCAGCAGGTGGGTGGAGCTGGGCACCAGGTGGGTGGAGCTGGGCACCAGGTGGGTGGAGTTGGGCACCAGGTAGTGGAGGTGGGTGGCCGGAGGTTGGAGGACCTGTGGTAGGACCTCAGAAGGGAAAGCCGAGCAGCATAGAGCAGCTGGGAGAAAGAAACCCTTACTGACTTGGCCTGGTTTTCAGCAGGATAGGGAGACAGAGAGCTTTCAGGGTCTGATTTGGCATGGATAGTGGAATATGCTAACTTCAAGTCCTGATTCTTACTCACCGAGCCTCAGTTTCCTCCTCTGTAGTCTGGTTGCAATGAATACTGGCGTGGAATTTGTGAGTGTTCAGTGAGGTCATGGGTGAAGTATGTTTTGTACCCCATAGGCGATTAGTGACTGATTCTCCCCTCATCTTCTCAGAGGTTGCAGGGGACTCAGTGTTTGGGCTGAAATGAACCCCATGGAATTCAGTGGCTACTTTATCAGGATCCAGGCGAGCTGGGTTCAGCTGTGTGGCTCTTAGCACAGAGTTGACCATCAGCAACTGGCAAGTAGCGAGGCTGACAATTGGGGTCATCTGGCTGTTGGCTGGGGCACAGAAGTGATGGTGTCCCTGTCACACAGCTGGCTGGCTAGCGTGGGCACTATTGACCATGGAGGACATCCAAACAGTGGGGGGGGGGGTGCGGATCCAGGGCCTAATGTGGCTCCAGCTGCTATTCCTGCCCCAACTGTTCACGTCTTAATGGTTGCTGTGGCCTGGACAATGTCTTCTCCACCTTCTTCAGAAGTGTCCCGGCCTACATCCAGGAGCTTGTGCGCACTCTTTCTATGGCATAAGGAAAGTTTTTGTGTATGTTTATGAGTAGATAGCCAGTTTCCAGACAGGTGCTGACCGTAGATTTAGAATCACCCACAGACACAGTGGCGGGTGACTTTCTCCGCTGGATGGATCTACAGGAAAGAAGGGTCTGTGACAGTGGAGGATCACGGGGAAAATGTGGATACGGAACCCAGCCCTGTGGACCTCACATCGTAGCCACCAAGACTCACCCTGAACTCCAGATCAGCAGAACAGGGAAGTGCCCACGTCTTTTGATACCACCTCCTTTGTGGAAACAAGTCACAGCCACAAGCCCAGACCAGAGGCTGAGAGGCCAGCCATGCTCTGGAAGAGGTCACAGAGCCTGTGATACAGAAGCATGCACCTGGGTCCTAGCTGGCGGTCTAACACACCTATGGATGCTTCTCCCAGGTGATCTGGGCGATGACTTCCCCAGCGCTCGGGAGGCAAAAGAGGCAGGCAGATCTGTGTGAGTTTGAGGCCAGTCTGCTCTACAGAGTGAGTGCCAGGACAGGTTCCAAAGCTACTGAGAAACCTTGTCTCAAAAACAAAAACCAAAAACCAAAAAAAAAGAAGGAAAAGAAGGAAAGATGGTTGATTGTAGCAGCAGACAGTATATCAGGCATTTCTCTTTGTGTGTGTGTGTGTGTGTGTGTGTGTATGTGTGTGTGTGTATATCAAGGGTATGTGACAGAAAACTCACTATTTTATTTAAGTTGTGGATGTTTAGTTCAATTTCTTTAGGTGCTTGGCTGTGGTCTTGCTAATGTTACCCATTTCCAGAACCTTCCATTTCCCTAACCAGAAAGTCTTACCACCTGCTAGGGTGTGTGTAGCTTCTGGTAGCTTCTCCATTGTGTGACCTTGACTCTGGTAGGCAGAAACACTGTGTATCTGTGTTTTTGTCTCTGGTTTATTTTCCTCTATACCACGTCCTCAAGGGCCACTTGCAGTCCATATGAGGACCTTAACAACCTCCCAGTGCCACACACACACACACACACACGCACACGCACACACACACACACGCACACGCACACACACACAAAGCTCAGAGAACACTGAAGCTGGTGTGTGGGAGCGTGCACAGTGGATGAGCTAAGGCTCTGAAGCCTGAACTCAGATCTGCTGGGAATGTGGTCACCTTGCTCTTATCTGCCCTGCCCCCCAATGACAGTTACTGGCCTCCAGGTACCCAAAGCCCAGCCACAGCTCAATATGGTCGGCCCTCCCCCCACAGGACATCCATTAATTTCCCACTGCCAGCCTGGCCCAGAACAATCACTTTTTCATCGATTCCACTTCAATTAATTAAAAAATCCATCCGACTACTCCACAGCTTGATGGACTTTGAGGATTCAGAAGAAAATAAATAAATTAGTCTTGGAACAATGGGGTGGGTTTGAGGAGGAGGAGGCATGGGGAAGCCATGAGGAGGCTCCCAGCCGGGAACAGTTCGGAGGAGCTACATGCCCAGACGTCCCGGAGGTCGGAGAGTAGCTGGGCCTAGGTCTGGGGTCATGTTGCTGAGACAGCACTAAACATAGCTGCAGCTCTGTGAGCTTTGTGGGTGGTTGGGATTCCACAGGCGTTTTCTCATTGGCCTTGAACAGAAGATGACATTGATGTTGGAGATGCAAATGTGTTGTCTGAGGCCACACAGCAAGGACTCATCAGGGAAGGACCTCACTTCCTCATTCTTGGGGTTATGCGCTTATCTGGGGGGCATTTTTTAGTTGCTCAGCACAGGGCTACAGAAGGCCGTGGGCACGCAACAAGCTAGTGCATTGACAAGTTAACTGGGTATTCTTGGAAAGGAGGCCCTTGGAAGCAGAACTTCTGGATGCCGCTGAGGCTTGGAAGATGTCTTTCCTGGTCACATGCCTGGATGAGGCTTTGAACTGTGTGTGTATGTGTATATGTTTATATGTGTGTGTACACATGTATTTGTATACATGTGTGCATTAGTATGCTGTGTGCACGTGTCTGTGTGTACATGTGCGTGTATGTGTACATGTGTGTATGTGTGTGTTCTTTTCCAGCACTGGAAAAAATGAGCTAAGATGGGTGTGAACTAGTTTTAAGGGAAACATTGGGAGCAGCAATAACACACACATACACACACGCATGTACTTGGTTGGACAGCAATAAGAATGCATAGAACAGGAAGTGGCCACCGGGGGAGGGGTCATAGCCCTTATGATTGTGCACAAGGGTTTTTATAAACCAGTTAAGCCCTGACATGAAATCAGACAAGGTGGAGGAAGCTGACATGGCTGTAAGTCTGCACTGGCTGGCCCCACAGCTGGGAGGCCTGGTCTTGGGGGAAGGGGGCCGTCCATTGGAGTGTTAAAGCTCAGTATAAACATAACATTAAAATTTCAACTGTGGTGCTCAGATGTTACTACTGTCCTAGCCTGTAACCGCCCAGCGGGTCAGTTATTCCAGGGTCCCGAAGAGGCGCTATCTGAAAAGACATGGGCAGGAAAGAGGAAGAAGACCAAGCAGAGTTCTTGCCAAGGTCTCCATTTATTAGCATAATGGTTGTGGCTTATATAGCCCCTGGATGAGGAATTTGGCTTGGGATGGGGGCAGGGGCATGGCAAGGGCAGGAAGGAATCTTGCATCAATGGTCATGAGTCGACACTTGGTCACTGAGTTGGTCACGAGGTCACAAGTCAACACACCTAGTGTTCTCTATGCAAGCGGAATTGTTCCTTTTGTGATTCCAACCACAAACAGTTCTCTAGATAGTTGGAATGTGGGGCAGGTTCTGCTAACAGATAGCTCTTAAGATAGTTGGGTGTGGGGTGGGCTCCGCCAACAAACAGTTCTCAATACAGTTGGGATGTGGGGCTCTCCGCAAACATCCCCAGGACAATGGTCCCCACTATACTTTTTTGGGAAAATGACTCCTGACACTAGCCTCAGAAGGGGACACTGGAACCTGCAGAGATATGACAGCCATTTGTGCAGAGCTCATTGGTTCTCAACCTTCCCAGTGTTGCAACCACTTAATACAGTTCCTCATGTGGTGGTGAACCCCACCCATAAAATTATTTCATTGATATTTCATAACTATAATTTTGCTATTGTTATGAATCATAGTGTAGCTATCTGATGTGCAGGATCTGATATGTGCTCACTGTGAAAGGGTTGTTTGACCCTTAGAGGGGTCGTGACCCACAGGTTGAGAATCACTGCTCTAGTTGGTGGGAATGCTCACACCTTGTCCTGGGGATGGGCTGCTTCCAAGGTCAGAATCTGAGATAGGGAAGCAATTCTCAGGTTCACACAGAGAGCCCAGTGAGGGGGACTGGTTCTCTCTCTCCCTTCTGCAGTGTGGTCTGAGTTATGGGCAGCAGATGAGTTCTAGTTCAGAGTAACGGGGCTCTTCCTCAAGTTCTTTACTCTTGGGAAGGTGTGATCTTGGGTTGCCACCCCTCCTGGCTACAGGGAGATCAGCAGACTTCCCCACCCTGGGAATGGTCAAGTGTGGTCTTGCCTCTGTGGCAGTCTGGGTGACAGGTATCCTCAGCTTTCAGGGATGCCTTCTTAAGGCCATCGTCCTGATGGCCAGAGAGGCCATCTGAAGCTCCTGGAGCCAGGCTAGGCAGGGGAAAGGTGAGGCTCTCATCAGGTTGTGCCTGCTCAGAGCCCTGTAAGGTAAACAAGAGTGTGAGCAGAAATGGGGTTGGGGAGGGGAATACTGGCCAGGTCTAGTGACCTACCTCTCTCATGTTCCTGGGAATGGCTCGTCTATTTAAACACTTGGTTACCAGCTGGAAGTGTGTCCTTATTGGAGGAGGTATGTCATTGGTGGTGGTCCTGAGGTTTCAGAAGCCCCCTATAGAGATGCTGGAGAGATGGACCAGTGGTTTATGGCCCCCTACAGAGATGCTGGAGAGATGGACCAGTGGTTTATGGCCCCCTACAGAGATGCTGGAGAGATGGACCAGTGGTTTATGGCCCCCTACAGAGATGCTGGAGAGATGGACCAGTGGTTTATGGCCCCCTACAGAGATGCTGGAGAGATGGACCTGTGGTTTATGGCTTCTTCAGAGGACTTGAGTTTGATTCCTAGCACCCACTGATAACCAAGTGTGAAGCCTGTTACAGGGGATTCAACAGGCACACATGTAGTGGTGCACATACATGCATGCAGGCAAATCACTCGCATAAAGTAAAACAAGTCTCTACAAAATTAAAAAAAGAAAATGCCGCATCTGCTTGCCTGCTGCCATGCTTCCTGACATGATGGTCATGGGTTCTAACCTTCTATAACCATGGCCCCAACAACAAATTTTTTTTTTTTTTTTTTTTTTTTTTTATAAATTGCATTGCCAATGGTGGCACTTCACAGCAACTGAAAAGTAGCTAAGACAGAAGTTGCCGTAGAGGCCTCAAGAGCAGGGTCAAGGTCAAGGGTACACATGGGAGGCACAAAGGGTTTTAGTTACCTTACTATCCCTGGGCCAGCCTGGAGACCATGGTCCCGGGGACAGCCTCCATGGAGGCCCTCAGCCTTCTGCCAGGGTGAAGGGTATTCCAGTAGTTCAACTGTGAAGGGAAAGGGGACTCCTATATTGTCACAGGTCACCCTCCATTGGGATTGTGACCTTAGACCTCTGCTGGGAGGAGACATCCTGCGGAGCCTGTCTGTGATTCCAGATGGTGGTGCTCTCTCTCTCTCTCTCTCTCTCTCTCTCTCTCTCTCTCTCTCTCTCTTCCTCCTATGAAATCAAGAGATTCAGTTAACAGGGCATGCAGAAAGATGTCATTTCACCAAATGGTCATTTTACTGTCAACTTTCTTATGAGACTCCTCATAAGTAAAAGTGTGTCCACACTTATGCAAGGGACACTTGCTTCCAGCGCTCTGTGTATCACATGACCTTGCTGTGCTTCACCTGATGGCTGGGCTGGTCAGTGTTTCCACACCGCGCCCCAATAAACACACTCATGAGTCTTAGCATTGGGATGCCATGATGTCCCTGGCCAGCAGGATGCTTTTGTCTCTAGCCTTACAAGACCGGGTCTTATTAGTGCCTTCCTGTTGATGGATGCTCTATGGCACACACTGTGCATTCGGTGGAGTAAGACACTGCAAATTCTAGCCATGCTGACTCTCCACCAGGAAGGATCCCCATTGCACAGATAAGGGAAACTGAGGCTCCAAGAAGGCCTGCCACTAGCCCAGCTTGACACTTGAGGGTGGGGTGGAACTCAGAACCAAGTCCCAGGTGGCAGTCTTTTTCTTTATCATTTTTGTTAATTTTTGCAGATCAGTGCCAGCCAATAAGAAAGCTACACAAGCCTCATATGTGACATAGACTTCATTCAAAAAATAGAAGAAACAGAGGGAGCTAATTTAATATATTTTTAGTTTGACCAGCACATAAGGTTTTTAACTTCATAGAGACCCAACATGAGTGATGACCATAAGGCTTTTAACCTTCAAGAAGTCCGTTCTCTCTCTTCTGCTTCATGGTTCCTAAGCATCGAACTCAGGCCATCGGGCTCTGCAATGTCTTCACTTCCAAGCCACCTCATCAGCTTGAGCTTTGACTTTTGTTTTCATTCTGAGGCAATTTCACATTTACAGAGGTGCACCTAAGCTAGGCAAGCGCCCTTCCTTTCCATGCGTGAGGGCTCGGGATGCCCAGTGGCTGCCACATCTGGCCTCATGGCTTCGGAGAGAACACACCTGGAGGTCACGTGGGAGAGTGGCCGCCACTGTCTCCCCCTTTGTCTCTTGCCTCTTCCACATGACTGTGTGTCACTGGCTGTGCTGTGAGGAGGGAAGGACATTCACTCTCCCTTTTGATGAGCCCTGGGGACAGGGAATGTGAACTGTGTTGTTATGGATTACTTCACCCTTGCAGGGAACCATGGCCATCTCCAGTCTGGAACTGGGGAAACTGAGGGAGGGAATGTACTGGCCTAAATCATATGACTATGCATGATGCAGCCAGGAGGTGAAGCCAGGTCCTCTGTTTATTCCGGTCAATTCTCCTCCCACCTTCCAACCTCACCACCCTACCTGCCTTCCACACTTCCGCTCCCTTCCCAGCAGCAGAACCCATGCATTCACAAGGCCTCTGCTGTGGTGGCGGACTTGTTTATTTATTCATTGTCACTGAGTTGCCTGAACTCATATGCATGCAAAGACACCTGCTAAGTGTTGGGAGGGGGAGTTGAGTCATGAGTGCTGGAGTTCAGGTGAAGCCCTGCATCCTACAGGCATCCTCCCAGGTCATCCCCTCCAGGCGGTGCGTGGGTGGTAGGATTCTGCCCCGCTGGATTTAAATTCCAGACCCACGTTTTACGTGCTCTGTACATTTGACATCTCATTTCACTTTTCCCAGTGAACAAGGGGCAGAATGATTCCACTCCCCTGTCACCGTGCAGAGGAGCGTTTGCACTTTGGGTGGGAGGAACCTGACCCAGGCTTCGTGGGTCAGAAGCACCCAGAAATGCATCTGTCTCATCTTTCCAGATCCCTCAAATCAGGTACTCTGGAAGTTTCCTCCCAATGCCCGGGCATGTCTGCTCTGACGCTGGTGGCTTATTTTTGGTTTGAGAGCATCAGAGACAAAGCCGGCCCCTCTTAGTTGCAGCACTGTTGATAAATTATGGGAACCAGGGGCATTTTAATACAAAATTGAGAAGCTTGAACACAAAGCAGCTTGGGAAGAGCCCCCCCCTCCCCCCCGCCCGCCTCCGTATTCCCCTGGCACGCAGAGCTGAGGGGCCTCCTCGGGGGGATTTATATCAAGTGGAATATTTAAGGGTAAGGAGCAGAGGTCCTTTTGGCGTTCTCTTTTCAGGGACAGCACCTCGCGCTGTCTTGAACGAGGATGAGTGACATGAGAGGCTGAGCATGGAGAAGTGGGAGAACATGCCAAGAATCGTCAATTATGCAAAAAAAAAAATTGCTTGTCCAAAAGAGCGATGTGTCTGGCTTTCTTCCCCAGATGGAGCTCAGCATTCTGGCCCAGGCCTTCCCAGACTGAGATTTTTCTAGAAGCACCCAGTGGCGTATGGCTCTTCCATCTCATATGTGATCGTATGCTGCTCGTGTTGAGGGTGACCTTCCCCTTGCTTCAGCAGAGGCGGTTTTTGGATGCATGCTTTGTTATTCCAGGTTACAGGTTATTCCCAGCACTGTACACGGGAGAGATCTCGGTAGAAAACATAGCAGCAGCTGATGCCTGCTCTTGGCTAACAGACAGCCATGCTGTGGGAGGGCCACCTAATTCCTTGCTTGTCTGCTAATGGTTCTGGTTTGGACTGGGCTTGGCTGGTCCTGGGTGGTTTTACTCAGGCAAGGTGATGTGTTGGTTAGCCCTGGCGTCAGGATGGCCTCACGCACAAGTTCTGCGACTCATTAGCTCCTGGCAGGAGTTAAGAGAAGCCACTGGGCTCAGGCCTTCTGCCCTGCAGTGGGCTTTCTTGCCTGAGGATCAGTGAGATTCTAGAAGAACTGAAGAGATTTCAGGTCTTTAAGGTGTAGGCTCCTGACATCATTCTTATCGCATTCTGTTCTTGGGTGGGGAGCCCAGACTGGAGGGCTGAGAGACAGTTCCTGTAATGTGTGAGGCGCAGGGTCCATGCAGGTGCAAGGTGAGTTTGCGATGTCTCTATCACAACAGACGAGTAAAAGTAATTAGTCCTCCCCTGGGAGCTGGGATCAGTGGGGACTGAAAAAGAATTCATATCCTGGGAGAAATGGATGATTGATGGGGGCTGAGGGTAGGGCTCAGTGATAGAGCATGCTCTGGGGCAGCCCATAGCACCCCAACCACAATGTAATAAAACAAACAGCAGTCTGGGGGTGTCCAGGCACCTAGTACTTCCTGGGAGGTAGCGCTGCGGAGCCCCACCTTGACACTGGAGTTGGCTGTGCAGATAAAGGAAGTGCTGAACCAGCAAGGCCACAGAGAGTCTGAGGTGTGGGGGAGGCACCAGTAGTGGCAGCTGGGGCAGATGCCAAGGGACCCAGAGGCAGGATCGGGCTTTGGGGGCAGGTGATAGAGCGCTATGACTCCTGCAGTTTGGTGTCTGAAACTGTCATGGCTATCTCAGGGCACTTACGTGTTCCCCATCTTCACACCCTCGGATCCCAGGCACCCTGTGATGACAGGTCCCATTAGGGCCAATTCTGCATCTTCTCCATATTTAGTTCCTCAAATCCTGCAGCTCACTGTTCATGATGGATATTTCGAATGTTTTGTAGTACCAGGGGCAGGACAGCTCTTTTTGGACACAGCAGTCCACGGTACATTAAGGCGCTATACCATAGCCAGTCCCCAGCCTTATTTCCTGAGTCCCTGCTCTGGGGTTGGGACAAGACCCTGGGTGGGTGCTAGTGCCTAGGGTGACTTAACAATGACACCTGTGGATAGCACTGAGATCTTCCACCTGGGTTCTGGTAGCCACGTAGAGGAGACAGCCCAGCTCTATACGTTCCCACCTTCTAGGCTTTCAAAGCCACCTCAAGGGAAATGCCGTACGCAGGGCCCTTGGGACTAATGTGGTCAAGATGTCCAGCTGGGCTCCAGGGTGCCGATACCTCACTGCTTTCTCCCCCCCCCACCCGGGTAAAAGGGTTGCTGTCAAGCCTCTCCCCCAAACTCCTAGCCAAGTACTGGCTAAAATGTGGTCCCTTTTATTTGTGTAATGGAGACGAAGTTCCCGGGTCTTCTAGGGGCATCAATCCAGAGATTTATTAAGCAATTTAAAATACTATTGTCTCTCACTTCAGGGTGAGATTGAGGGGTGTTGTTGCAGGAGTCAAGGCGGAGCGGCAGCCTCCAAGCCGGGAGGGGTCTGTACCTGGGACTCAATAGATATTCATGAACGTTCCCGTATTTAGTGCGGGAAATAACTTAATACCGACAGTGCGATGGAATAATAGCCATTTCCTGGCTGACTTGCAGGCCTCAGAAAATGAGATTGCGGCGGCTTCATTTTTCTTGTCTTTTCCCGGGTGCGCTCGCTGCCAGCTCAGGCAGTGGATTCTCTCTGCATTTCCAATGAGCTGGGCTGCAGCCCCCACCTGCTGCCACCATCCCAGGCCGTGAAACTCATTGTTAGCCCCTGCCTGCTGCGACCTTGGCCTGGACTTCCTTGTATATTGTTCTGTACCCTGCTACCTGGACCATGTCAAGACTGGAGGGGCTCAGTGGGTTACACATCTTCTCCCTTTCAACATTCATTCATTCATTCATTCATTTATTCATTAAGCCATCCCCTCATTTATTCATTCACCCATCCCTTATTTATGCTTTGTCATTCATTCATTGTCTTCATTCATTCCTTCATCATTTGTTCACATACTCATGCATTCACTAATGCATTAATTCCTTCATTCACTTGTTCACTTGTTGGACAGTTCACAAAGAGTCTTGCTGCCAAGCACTGGAAGCTGAGAGCGCAGACAGGATGTGATCCATCTCAAGGGGCTCTCACAAGGAGGGATGGTTCAGGAGGGCCCCTCTGAGCACTTCTCTCGTACTTGGGATTCCTAGGTGAGAAGGTGATGGTCTGTTGTGTGAACTGGCATTCCCTCACACACATTTGGATCGTAGGTGTGACCTGCCTCACACTCCTGCAGGATGTCCACCCAGACTTGTGTGCAGAAGCGAAGAGACACAGGCTGTGAAATGGCCGTGCTGTTGTGAAAGGTAGGAGTGGTCCAGATCAGGGCTGTGGAGGGAAGGGGTACTGAGAGATAGGAGGGTGCCCTGGGAGACTGGTGTAACCTGTGGGCAGAGGGAGCTGATGAAGGGCAGCAGGATTGCGGATTTGTAAGGGATCTACCCACAATCCCTCAGATCTCCATCCCTCACAGCCCTGAGCCCGAGGCAGCCCTGACAGGGACACAGTAGCAGTGTAGCGGCCCTTCAGCAGGGGATGGGCTCCGTCAGTAAGAAGAGGGGGTGGAGAGGGAAAGCATGGGATGGAAGATCGTCAAGTGGGGGCAGCTCCAACCCCTGGTGTCCTTCCAGGTCAGTGTGACAGTGGGGGTGAGGCAACTGAGCAGCTACTGCAGGCTGCAGGGAGGCTGCAGGGTTCCTCCTGTTCTTCATCCTGAGAGCCCACCCGCCTTTCAGCACCTCCAGTGATGCAGTCCTTTGGGACCACTTCTCAGGTATGAAACCCTAAAAGTCCAGGTGTCCTCAGATCTGCCCTGCCTTTGGAGGCATGGGGGTCAGAATCCCCAGCCTGGAGAAGCTTCTCACATTCCTTGGCTTGTAGCCCCTTCCTTATTGCGGAGTTGAAACCAGGGCCTCCCTGTGCCAGGCAAGTGTACACTGTTGAATGGTGTCCCAGCTTTCTCACTGAACCCCATGCTAGTGTATGGTCTCTTCTGACCCCTTCCTGGCACCTCCAACCCATCTCTTCTTACCTGATCCTCACCATGCCCTGACAAAGCCCTTCAGTGTTCTCGGCCCTGACTAGTAAAAGCATCACTCCCCCTTCGCCGTTCTCAGTCATAAGCTCTCAACTACTTTGTCATTCAAGCAGATATAACAATAGGCTCTGAGGACCTGTCTGTGGCTGGCTGTTTCAGCCAGGAAGTTGGGGCTTATATAGGCTCAATTAGGCTCTGATTGGCTGAATGCATTTATGTAAATGAGGTACATAATAAAGACCAATCAAGATAGACCTCTCCAACCTGGGAAAGGGAAGCAAAAGCCCATTGGAATCTGAATGTCCTTGACCAGAGCCTGAGCTTCCTCCCACACCAAGGCTGCCTCAGCCCTAGGAAGTGGAGAAACAGATGGGAAAGCACCAGGCTTCCATCTTCCTAGCTATAACCGCTGTCCAGTGGTGTGTAACAGCTTCTTCCGGGATTAAAAATTCTGTCCTGCAGGAAGTTCTGTAAACAGGAAAGCAACAAACTCGGCATAGCTCCAGGAAGTCCCTGAAACTGACCAGATTCACTAGGCCCCTCCCTGCCAGAGAAAGCCTTTCTTGCAGAAGGACAGAGCCAAGCTGCTAAGAAGAGGGAGACCAGATCAGCTGCCTGGAAGAAGCAGAAACCAGCCCCGCTGCCTGGAAGAGGTTTAGACCAACTGGGGCACTTGGAAAGGACACTCTTCCACCTGCTGAGCTGCCTGTAGTCTGTGCAGTGTGCTCCAGGCTCTCAGCTTTGTGAGCTGTTGCCCATGCGTGGGTGGATTTGGCTGATGCAGCTGTCTTTGAGTCATTTCTGCTTTTGTAGGTAACCCCACTAAAACTCATGGTTCACCAAGTTGGGCTCTGATGGTTCCCATGGTTTGGTCTGTTGTGGGGTGCCTGTGTGGGGTGAGTAGGTGTATGCGTCTCTGGGTAAGGTTTTGCTCCACTGTGTGGGTGAGTAGGTGTATGCATCTCTGGGCGAGGTTTGCTCCACTGCACCTGGAGAACAGCTTACAGCATGCTGCACTGTGGTGTCCACTGCACCCGGAGAACAGTTTACAGCATGCTGCACTGTGGTGTCTACTCTTCCAGCTCAGTCTTCAGCTGGGAAGCTTGGGTCATGGCTGGGGATGTCGCATCTGCCCAAAGAAGTTCTGGCGACAACCAGGGCATTCCTTTTTGGAGAGAGTACCCATTGCTCTCAGAGGGTGGATGGCAGGTGGGCACAGGTGTGGGAGCCTGAGGCATCTGTGCCTGTGCCTGGCCCCTCGCTGGCTAACGATCACCTTAGGGCCAGGCCTCAGAACTTCCCATGTCCTCAGCCAGTGTGTGGCATCCTTGGACTGATAGAGGTCACACTCATTATTTATGTTACTGTGACCTCAATTCCTTATATAATATGGAGCAGAGGACTTTTGAACAGCCCCCAGTACTGTAAAATGTTCATTATCACTGTTCCTGGACCAGCTTTCACTGTATCCCACAATATTTAAAAACACGTGTCTGGGGCTAGCGAGTGGACCACTGTATACAAACACTTACCCTGAAGCCTGGTGGCCAGAGTTCGGTCCTCAGAACCTGTGCAATGATGAGAACTCACTCCGACCCCCACATATGCGGCCGTAGAAACATGTATGATAATAAAAACATAAGAACAACTCACGTGTCTTATATTTTGGTTATTTGGCTCCATCAGTGACTGCAAATTTTCCTCCTCCCCTGCCCTGCCTTTCCCTTCCTGTACTAGTTGGTTTTTGTCAACTTGACACAAACCTTTCCAAGAGGAGGGAACCTCTATTGAGAAAATGCCTCCACTAGAGTGGCCTGTGGGCAAGTCTGTAGGGCATTTTCTTGATAAATGATGGATGTGGGAGGGTCCAGCTCACTGTGGGTAGTGCTACCCTGGGCAGATGGTCCACGGTTGTATAAGAAAGCAGGCTGAGCAAGTCATGGGTAGCAAAGGCCTCCTCTCTAGGAAGTCTTCCTGGACTCCTAACTCTGGACTGGCCTGTCCCCTCCCACTGGAGGATAAGGGTACATGAGAATGGCGTGTGTCTGGTTGGAGTCCCAGGCCATACCTACATCTCTTCATAGCCTGGCCATAAATATTGGTGACTATGGGATTGGTGCGGTGGTCCCCTCCACAGATAGCCACCTTGGATCCCTTTAGGAATTGCTGGTGGAACTCAGAGATGCTGTGGAAAGGGGAGGAGGATGGGCCAGGCTCAGCAGCAGCTGCAGGAGCTTCCAGGGGGATCTCCTGTACCTTCCATGGCTTTCCTCTCCTTCCATCCCCCCCCCAGCTCCTGGAAAAGGCCAGGAACAGGGGAAAGGCAGCCAGGGGGTAGCTGCACAGCCTTGGAAGTCGTGGCACCTGCACCAGCAGCCAAGAGCCGGGAAGTCTGGGTGCCAGATCTTCCCGCCACGCTGCTTCAGAGGAGAATTTGGCCTGCTTCCCTCCTGCTGGGGACTCACAAAATCTGATTTGAAATCCACTCAAGTGTGCATTAACTGACTTCCTCTTGGCTCAGCCTGAGGATCCTATAATTAGAGCAGCCACCATGCCACTTAGTGGGTTTCATTCACACAAGCGGAAAGTGCACTTGCAGAGAGATGAAGAAGCAAACTTGGGAGAGTTGCCACGTGCCGGGGCAATGCGCAGGCTGGCTGCCGTTCTACGTGCAGATCTCAGCTGGCTGAACTTGGGTGTGGCCGCCACCTCCAAGAGTTGTTCGAAGCCCCGTTCCACCCTAGGAGAGAGAACAGCAACCGAGTCAGCTTCTGCACCGGGGAATGTGGGTGCTGGCAGTCATCAGACTTCTGTGGCTGTTATCACCACCATTCAAGCCACCAAACAAAATGTTGTGCATTTATTGAGCACTTACTGTGTTCCAGGCCAAGCTCCCACACTCAACATGAATTATTGGTTTGGTGACAATGGCATGTGCTCACTGATGTTGATACCTTCTTTATACATTTAAGGAAACTGAATCACAGGACCACATAGGGCATAGCTTCCTTCTCTCTGTGTTAGTCTTCATCTGTTCTGCTCTTCTCCCAGATTCTGACCCAGCACCCAGCTAGCTCACGCTACTTCCTAGTCATGGCACTGACCCCTTTGTCCTTTTCTGTCCCCTTGGCTGGTGCACAGTTGGGCGTTGCTTGCTCACTGTGTAACTGAAGGTGTTGGACTGATGGAGTTAGTCTTCTCTTCTGAATGCTGGGATGGTTTCCCTTGAGCTTTGGGTTCAGTGACCTCATTCTCAGATGTAAACCTCGCTTGCCAGCTGCTACTGTGGTAAGAATCAGTCCTGTTGTTGCCGTATTTGGAGGTGTCATATTGTGTGTGTTCTGCTAGTTCAGGCCTGGCTAAAATCTTCCTTCTGGAAGGGACAAGGCTTCCTTCCTATTCTCTGTTTTTTCCAGGCCATCTGGGACATAAGGTGACCAGCCAGTGTCTTTGGCTGAGATTGCAGAAGGAGAGAGAGGACACAAGGCCCTGAGGGAACCAGGCCCAAGCAGGGTCTCCATGCTTACCGACTGCTTAGAGACATGTGGGATGGGATGGTGCTGGAAGCTGAACTAGTGTTCCTCTCATAGCGCAAAGTCCCAACCCCGGGGCTCACAATGTGACCTCAAGCGGAGATGGGGCCCCAAGCTCTAACTGGTTAGGGTAACTAGCTCACGTGAGGGAGTTGACTGGAGGCTCACATGCACAGCAACAATCTTCAAGGATACTTGCTTTTGGGGCCTAATACCCCAGGCGCTATTACATCACAGCAGATCCCCCCTCCTCTGTGTCCTCAGAGGAGAGCCTAACCTTGTGACATATTTTAGTCTTTAATTTTTAAAATTACATTTATCCTTTGTGTATGTATGTATGTATGTATATGTGTATATATGTATGTGTATGTATGCTTATATGTATGTGCATGCATGTTTGTATGTGTTTGTGCATGTGTGCACACACATGCCCACATAGGTGCCAGAGATCAACTTGAAAGACTGAGTTCTTTCCTTTTTCTGAGTAGGGCCCAGGGATTAAACTCAGCTTGTCAGCAGCTACCGTTACCTCCTAAGCCACCCTACTGGTTTCACTATGATGCCTTAACTCAGGCTTCTGCCCTCAGCAGCACGAGGTGCTCCATGTCTGTCCTAAGTCCCCCAGACTGTGGTGAGGTGTCACGGCAACCCCACGGCTGCGATCTCAGGAGATGGCCCCTTCACTGGCCGGACCCAGAGGGTGGTAAGCTGGTGCTGGCTTTGAAGCTGAGGGGAGAGTGGAGCATGGACAGGGGCTCCAGGGACGGGCCTCAGACTCTTACCTGCACAGCACTGGCTATACTTCCAGCTCCTCTGCCATAAGAAGTGACAACTCCTGCTACAGTTTGACTGTGGTCTATCCACAAGGGTCATACAAGGCTCTTCAAGAGGTGTGTCTAGCTGGAGGTGATTGTCATGAGTGTCCTGAAACTAATGCTGGGTAGTGGGTTGGGGCTACAAGAATGGATTCCTTCCTAAGAGTAAATCTCTCTCTCTCTCTCTCTCTCTCTCTCTCTCTCTCTCTCTCTCTCTCTCTGTCTCCACATAGGACACCATCTGCTATTCTGGAATCATAGCCAGGCACATGTGACACCATCTGCCATGTTGAGACGCAGCGGGAACACAGCACAGTGTTTTGCAGTCTGGACTTTCTAGCCACCAGTCCTGCCCATTGCCCAGTGTCAGGCACATGGTTATAGTGACTCAGTAGAGTAACAGGGTATCACTCCTCAGCACTGCCATGAGATCAAGCAGTGCCCCTCCTGCAGAAGCATAGAGTCTGCCACATAGCACACAGCGAGCTTCCTCATGATGCTTTGGTGACCCTGGGCAAGTCTCCAGCCTGTTTCCTGTTCTCCAAAGGTCCCACTAACTCTAAACACATTGTTTCTTTTCTAAATATTTAATAAGGTCTAAAAACATTTGTGAAATAAATAACCATTAAAGTGCATGCTCCAGCGATGGGCAGCTCATCTTCTCTGATGCTCTTTCTATAGAGGATGGGATAACGGGAAACAGTCGTCACTGAAGGGAACCTTCCAAAGCCTGTTTGTGTGCTCTGCCTGTGCCCTGCCACCACGGAGGGCTTTCCCCTGTCTGTCTGTGCACTTCCTCCTGAGGACCTGAATGTCTGTGAGTTAGAGGTAGGAGAGCATTTCTGGGATATTTGAGGAATCTCCAGAGTCCCTGTGGTACAGGCTTGGTACTCAGCTTGGCACTACTGGAAGGCAGCTGGACCTTTGTGAGGTGAGACCTAGTAGAAGGTCTCCAAAGGGTTGGGGACTTCTGGGCCGTCTTTCTGCTCATTTTCATGGCTGCTGAGAGGTGGAGAGCTTGTTTTGCTTCACTTTATTAGGGTGCTACCCTAGGCCCACAGCAGCACAACCACACAGGCGGGAGCCCCAGCTAGGCTTTTCTTTTTGTAAATGGATGATACCCACACTGTAGAGATGGACGGTGGCTCGTGAGTGCACGAGGGCTTGGTCCATTGTAGCAGCCTCCTTCCTGCTTTCTCCCCCAACACCATGTCCTAAAACACAACTCAGCTGACACCACTCCCTGCTCCTAACCATCTGCAGCACCCCGGCATGCAGGGAGGACCCCATAGGCCCTTGCCTGGCCAGTGAGCCCACATGCTTGAAGCTATCTCCTCTCCCAGCCCTGTCTCAGACCCTTCTTTCCTCCTGGCTCCACCCCACACTCAGACCCCTTCATGTCTTCAGCTTCACTGTCCTCATGATTTACCCAAGAGACTCCCTCTGTGACTGTGTCCTGCCTGGTCACCAGACATATCTCACCCGCCAGGCCTTCACTCCAAGGTGTGCATCCCACTGGCAAGTCTCCACACACTCTTGTCCTTTCTCGCAGAATCTGTTCATTGCCACCATCGTGCGTGGCTCCCTGGCATTAAGGTGTTTACATCTCAACTCTTGAGTGGATGTCTGTCCTGCTCACAGGCCTGAGAGCTTTGGAGACAAGATCACAGCCTGCTGCAGTTCCCAGTCAAACCCTATGGGACTAGAGCTGAGGCACCATTGGCTACAGGAAAGCCCTCATCCCTGCTGGGCATGGCTTTCCAAATATCACCAGTTTGGGGAGGAGGGCTCACACTCCTATAAGGAACCCTACAACTATGCTCTGTAAGGACACCCAATAAATGCGTTGGTTTCCCAGAGTGAACTTCAGTGGACCTGAGGTTTTGAGAGATGCTCTCTGATTGGCCTGGGGCTAGCTGATTAGGCCAGGCTGCCTGGGTAGTCAGTCCCAGAGAGCCTCCCAGCTCTTGCTCCCAAGCCTGGGATTACTGATGTGTTTACCATGTGCACCATGCCTGGCTGTGCTGATCAATGTCTTTGCTTGTGGGGTGTGGTGTGATGGGGTGGTATGCTGTGTGGTGAGCATGCATCTGTCACGTCACACTGGGCTGGGGGACATTTAAAACCTTCTTTCCTGGCTCATCGGCCTTCTTAGATGGCTGAGGTATAAGAATGTGAGTTAGGGATGGTTATAAGTGAAGTGGGACATGACTTTAGCTCCAGGCACTTCCCACTATGCTGGAGTTGTATCTTTAAAAGAAGCAACCGAAGAAACAACCTGAGGAGAAGCCGTGTGTGAGGGGCGTCGGTGTGAGCCAGGGACTGCGTCTGTCACTGTCATGTGCACATAGTTTCACCATCTGTGTACCCAGGGACCATCTACAGGAAGGGCAAGGGTGACAAATACAGGTTTGGGGATTTGAATCTTGTTCAGGTAAAGCAAACATGTCCTGGCTAGAGCTGATGGCTTGGGGCATGGAGGACAGGCTTCAAAGGGACTCTCCAACTTCCTTCTACTCTGAGACTTAATATTCCACAGAGTTTTTTTTTTTTTTTTGTTTTTTGTTTTTTTTGTTTTGGTTTGGCTGAAACAGACACAACTGGGGTAGCTCTCCTTTTTCTTATCAGGAATGATAAGGTTTGAGTATGAAATATCTCCCCAGGCTCAAGTTTCTAACTCAGTCCCTGGATTTCGGTACCATTTTGAAGGTGGTGGGGACTTTAGGAGGTGGCACCTGGCTGGTCACCAGGGACAGGCCTTTTGAAGGGCATACCTGGCTGGGTCTGGTCCTGCGTTCTCTGCTTCCTACCTGTATGAGGCATCACCCCAGTCTCCCAAGGCCACTCTGCCTTCTCCACCCTGGTGGACTGTGAACTTCCTCTGTTAGGCGTTGTCTGAGTCACTGCTCGATTGCTGTGAAGAGCCACCATGGCCAAGTTAACATGTAAAGGTAAGCATTTAAGTGGGGTTTGCTGACAGTTTCAGAGAGCTAATCCTTGACTGTCATGGTGAGGAACATAAAAGAAGGTAGGAGAGAGAGAGAGAGAGAGAGAGAGAGAGAGAGAGAGAGAGAGAGAGAGAGAGAGCATGAAACAAGATAGAGACAGACAGACTGGGTCTTGTCTGTCTGAGCTTTTGAAATCTCAAATCCCACTCCCAATAACATACTAGGGACCAGACGTTCAAATATATGAGGCCCAGGAGATCATTGTCATTTAAACCACCACAGGCATTTGGCTGACAGAGATGCCAAGCTAACTAGTACAGGCAATCCAGGCAGGAGAGCTCCCTCCTCTCTCTGAGGTCTCCAACATGAGTCCTGGGTGAGTCCCACTACTGTTCTGGTCTCGCTCTTGGAGGCCTGTCTCCAACAGCTGTTGGCTGCTACACAGCCAGCACCCTTAAAAAAACCAGAATTTAGTCTCTGTGTGGACCGAAGCTTGACATCACCTACTTTCCAGAAAAAGAAAGAGGAGAGACGGTTGGCTCAGGCTTTGGAGAGAAGCTGCTGTCTGGACATCTTAATAGAAACACTTTAGAGGGCCTGGGGGAATCTTGGTGTGTGCCCCACCTCCAGTCAGTGTGGATAAACAGGGAAGATTGTGTATTCAAGTGAGCTGCAAGGGGAATTCATTTGGACTGACATGGCCAGGCTTTCTAAATTCAAGTCCATCTGGTGATTTTTTTTCTGAGACGGGTTCTCTGTATAGCCTTGGCTATACATTCTGTATATACATTCTGTAGACCAGCCTGGCTGTGAACTAGGAGATCTGCCTGCTTCTGCCTCCCAAGTGCTGGGATTAAAGGCATGCACCACCACTGCCTGATGATTTTTTAAAAAATGGGTCTTATGTAGTCCAGACTAGCCTTAAACTCACGTGCAGCTGAGCTGACCTTGAACTTTAGATCCTCCTGTATCTTCCTTCTCAGGGATAGGTCAGGACCACCATGCCTAGCTTGTGTTGGTGCTGGCAGTGGATCCCAGGGCTTCATGCATGCTACCCACCAGGCTACACCCTGCTCCCAGGTGACTTTGAATGTGTTGTTTCCTGTTCCTGTCTGTATGTTTCAGATGGAGACAGGTTTTGGCTTCGTTTGCTGTCAGGGAGCAAGTGATAGAGCAGGGAATTGGGGGCTGCGTGGCCAGCATTGCCTCAGGTTGAGGATGAAATTTTTATTCTGAGGCGCGTTCACCACGAGTGTTTACTGTAGGCTCACCAGCAGACATGCAGCCAGCCCTTCCAACATTTGCAAAGAAAAATGGCTGCATCATTTCAGAGTGGCAGTCTTTGAACTTCCTACTGTGGAATGGAGGTTCCTAAGTGGGAAAGATTTCTCTACAGCAAACGCCTGAGAACACGGGTGCAGGACTCAAGCTCAGCCCTTGTGTACGTCCTAGCTGAAGATGGCAGTAGTGGCGGCTGTGCAGACTGACTGTGGAGAGGGAGGGCTCTTCCAACTAAGTCCCGGACAAGAGAACTTCAACACAGAAGTTTGGCCTTCACTGAGCTGCAGGATGTGGGTGGAGCCTGTGAGAGACGGGAGTTGGAGCACTTTAGATCACCAGAGGAAAACAACTTTCTTGTCAACTACA
Source organism: Microtus ochrogaster (assembly GCF_000317375.1). Taxonomy (NCBI): domain Eukaryota; kingdom Metazoa; phylum Chordata; class Mammalia; order Rodentia; family Cricetidae; genus Microtus; species Microtus ochrogaster. The sequence continues at coordinate 1,671,951 of NC_022010.1, read as the reverse complement.
GTTCTGTAAAAGCCACGTCAAAACAGCAGGCTTCCTCCCTACAGTACAGTCTGTTTCAGGAGGCTCTGAATTCAGGACTACGGACAGAGCAAGCCCTCAGTCACAGTCTGCCCTGGCTGCTGCTCTGGTCCTGGCTTTTGGTCTCAGTCCCTCTTATGTCTGAGGAGTGGGATGGCCCTGCTTTCTAATGAGGCCCAAGAGAGGTGTTGTTGCTATCAATAAAAACCCCTGCCTGCTCCAGCTGAGATTCCTCCTACCCTCACCCAGTTCTGAGTCACAGTTAGTTGATGAGATCAGAAGAACAAAGGGAGTGTCGTTCACAAGTTTCAGACCACAGTGGTCTGTGAGCTCTGTGATTCAGCTCTGTACCTGAGACACCAATTACTGGTCATTTGGCCCCTTGCGATCATCCTGCAGACTGGGAAGAGGCATGCCAGGTTCCACCCCCGTGGAACTGTAAAGAAAGATGCCTCCATGCATGGCTTTCGTTCAGAGCACTCAGTTCATTATAGGAGCAAGTGTTGAGCAAATGAATCCATCGGTGTAATAAAAAGCTAATGGTGCAAAGGAGGGAGTCTTTCCCAGGGCAGGATATCGGGGCTCAGCTCCCATCCCGTCCCATTCAAACTTGGCTAGTCCGAAGTTTGCAGTCATGTGTTATCTGAAGTTCAAATCCCGAAGGCAATGCCCCCCGAAGTCCTGTTTCCCAGCGGTGATGGTCTAAACAGTGTTCACATACTCAAGGGCAGAGTGTCTATATTTAGTTCCTGTCCAGCCACTGCTGAGCTCTGCTGTCAGCAGGGTGCCCCTAACCCCCAACCCCAGCACCCTCTCAGCCCAGCTTCTGCCAGCTTCATGTATCATGGCCAAGAGAATGAACCAGTTCCCTGTGGATTAGGTGAGTTGCACTAAGATTCCAAACATAAGAAAAATCAGATTGTAAAACTGAAGAATGAAGTTGGGTGGGAGGAAAATGGACCCCTCCCTACACTCAGAATATCAGAGTGTGGAAGTTTAGGGACCATCCATTTCAGCTCAGCCTACCATTGCCACTGTTTGAGATAGAGTCATATGTAGTCCAGGCTGGCCTGACACTTCTGTGTCACTAGAATGACTCTGCCTCCTGAGTGCTGGGATTTCAGGAACATGCTGTCATGTTTTATTTATGCAGGGCTGGAGAGAGGACCGGGACTCATGCATGCCGGGTAGGTGCTCTACCAACGGAGCCATAGTCCTGACTCAACCTTTCAACGACAAAAAGGCCTGAAGCTCAGAGAGGGGTATGTATTTGCCCAGAGGCGCCCAGGACATACTTGACTTACACAGTAGGATCTTATACTCAGATTCCCCAACTACTTTTCCGGAGAATTTTTTCCCCCTCCACACCATATGCCCTGAGTTTAAAGGACCCTTTAAATCCCCCCAAAGGAAGTTAGCAGATTTATGGGTTAATAAACATTTCCAAAGAGCTGTTGAAAAACAGACTCAGGTAGATAGGAATTATTTATTCAAATTAACTATAAATTAAGATCAACCTAATTTAGCTCTATTAAAATGGAGCAGATCATCTCCCATTCAAAGGTATTTGTACTAGATGCAAATGGTACAAGTTTCTAAAGTTTAACGTAGGTTTTCATCTGCACAGTTAACCGCCGCAGGATGGCCCCCGTTTTCAAACCGGGAGCAGAAGGAACAGTAATTAGTTATGTAAATAACATGGCATTCTTGTTTATAATTAGTTCAAGAATAAAATAAAATTCACGCATGTCACAGGACTAATTTTCGTATGCAAATGAAGGATCAAAATTATAAGCGGTAATAATGTGGTTTGGGAGACGCGACACTCTCGATTTATTAGCAGGGTGCAGATTCCAGCTGATGACGGCTGATGTTGGGGTATTTGAAAAGTGCCAGGTCTGGAAAATTCTTACCCAGAAAGAGTAGAAAAACCTACCTGAGATATTTTCACCTGTTCTATACTGCTGACAGCCACAAAGGGGAGCTGGGCCTCCCATGGCAGGGGAAGGATTAAGCTATACTAGAGAACTCAGGGAGACAGGGCATCTCAGAATAGGAGAACTTGGGGAGACAGGGCACCCCAGAATAGGAGGACTTGGGGAGACAGAGCACCCCAGAATAGGAGGACTCGGGGAGACAGGGAACCCCAGACTAGAGGAGGACTCAGGGAGATGGAGGACCTCAGACTAAAAGACCAAAGGAGACAGGGAACCCCAGACTTGGAGGGCCCAGGGAGATGGAGGACCCTGGACTAGGAGGGCCCAGGGAGAGGGAGGACCCTGGACTAGGAGGGCCCAGGGAGATGGAGGACCCTGGACTAGGAGGGCCCAGGGAGAGGGAGGACCCTGGACTAGGAGGGCCCAGGGAGATGGAGGACCCTGGACTAGGAGGGCCCAGGGAGATGTGATACCCCTGGACTAGGAGGGCCTAGGGAGAGGGAGGACCCTGGTCTAGGAGGGCCTAGGGAGACAGTGTAGACTAGGAGGACCCAAGGGAATGGAGGACCCCAGAATAAGAGGACCTGAGGATAGGGGGGCTCCAAACTAGAGGATCTAGAGAGATGAGGGACCCTAGACTAGAGAACCCAGGAAGACGAGGGGCCCCAAAATAGGAGGGCTCAGGGAGATGGGAAACTCCAGACTAGAGGAGGACCTGAAGAGGTGAAAGGCCCCAGACAAGGGTCCAGAGAGATGGGGCTACTCTGGGCTAGGAGGACCTGGGGACACAGGGACTAAGCAGGCTTTGCCTTCTGCGCTCCAACACCCACGATGTATGTGGCCTTTACTGAGGAAACCATGCCCCGTTTCTCAGCCGCCATTCCTTTGGCATAGAAATTCTCCCCAAGGTTTTGAACCGTGGTTCTGTGGCTTGTTAGCTGTAGATTTCCCCCCTCTCAGCCCCTATGTCCCCTCATCCACAAAGGGTTAATGATGTCCTCTGTCTTAAGGTTGCTGAGTTACTCTGAAGCAGGAGAGAGGCAGTGCAGGCTCGTCCATCACGTCTGTGGCCTGCGCTGTGGCTTCAGAGGGGTCTTGAGTCACTCTGGGGAATGATTCCACTCCTCAGTGAGCCTTGCGTGCAGTGGAGGTGTGTGGGTTAGAGGCCAATGCGCAGGCTCCCTGGGATACTGTGAGATTGAGTGCGGCTAAGTGTTCCCAACCTTCCTAACGCTGTGACCTTTAACACAGTTCCTCGTATTGTGGTGACCCCAGTCATAAAATGATTTTCATTGCTACTACATAACTGCAATTTTGGTTCTGTTATGTACTGTGAATGTGTGTGCTTTCTCATGGTCATAGGCAACCCCTGTGAAAAGGTCGCAAGACCCTCAAAGGCGTTGTGACCCAGGCGTTGTGAGCTGCAGGTAGAAAGCAGTCCGTGCTGCCTGGGAAGTCGGAAGAACCCTCGCAAAGGCCAGAGTTACTGTTCTAAAGAGAGGCTCGGCCCCACAGCCCCAAGGCTCTTTATTATGTGCCAAGCTTCTGGGATTCTTCCCAGAAGGACAATCAAAGATTCATCAGGAACAACTCTGTGGGAAATTCCAGAGGGTGGCTATGTCTGTCCCCCGGGCCTGCAGTGATCCTTGTCAGGAGGCTCCCAGGTCCAGGCTCATGATAAAACTAGGGAGAAGGCGTGTGTTCTCCTTGAGCTGTCTGTGTCTCCTCCTGGGCACCCTCACCTGGGACACCTCCAGCTGTTACACCCAGTGCCCTATGGGCTTCCAGATAGATACAACTGTGGGCAACCGTCAGGCTCTATGGCTCCAGGACCCAGTGGACTAAATGGCTTCTGGGCTCTCAGCAGGGAAGCCGTGACCTAGCTAAATCCAGCAATATAAACAAAAACTTGGTAAGAGGCTGGAGGATGGAAGGGTGTTGGGATGAGAGGAAACAGTATATGCAAAATAACACAAGTATGAGGATGAATGCCATCAGTCTTGTTTGATACTTAGACTGATATGAGCAGCAGGAACATAGACAGACATCTCAGAATAACCTATCTTATCATTCTTAATAACAGATGCAGCAACTACAACAACTCCAAAGCAATGAGCAGCGAGAACCTCCCCAGACACTGTGCCTGGCTGAGTTCTTTCTGTCCCACAGGGTGTGAGGACTGCTAGGCAGCTGGGGAGACTTGTTCTGCTGGGCTCAGGGATGCTGTTCCCTGTCCGAAAGGCCAACCTAGCCATGCTGGGGAGAAGTCCAGAAACGGTCACTCTTCCTCTTTAGTCTCTCTCCGGTGGGAATGAAGAAGGTTTAACTCGTGTACGGCCTCCCAGATTGAGCTTTTGCAGGCAGGGACTGGCTCCCCTGGCTGGTTTCTGAAGACTCCAGAACATGTCAGAGGAGCGTTGAGCGGGCACTGGGGGAGGAGAGCCCTGGAAGGCAGCACTTCCAGCATGCCAGGCTTAAGGAAGTCAGGAAGGTGCCTCCCCATGATGTCTCACAGGGGAAGAGAATGTCGCCATGGCTGCTGGGGGAATGGTCACAAGGGATGCTTCTTCTGCCTTTTCCCTGCTCTCTCAGACCCTAGCCCCACTGTGGTCTCTGTATGCAAATCATCAGAGTTGGACCAGTTCCATCCTTCTAAAGAGAGTCTGAACCAGAGACCATGACCCAGCAGCCCATGTCTTTGAGCCCAGTACACAAAGTCATGGTTCCTCTGTTCTGATCTGGCCTCTCAGAGCTATTGTGCATGGCTCTGCCTGAGCCTTGTCTCTCAGTGATTTCCCACCATTCATCCCAGATCAGCTTCCTTCCCAGACGTGCCTCTCTGACCCTCTTTGGCCACCCCTCCCCAGATGCCTCTCTGACCCTCCCCAGATGCCTCTCTGACCCTCCCCAGGTGCCTCTCTGACCCTCCCCAGATGCCTCTCTGACCCTCCCTCCCCAGGTGCCTCTTAATCATCCTCTGAGTTCTTACAACACTTGTTGCACATTCAAGCTTCACGGAGACAGAGCTTTGTTTATTTCTTCCTCTCATATCTGGGGAGAGTCACATACACACATATCTTATACCTGGGCGAGGACCAAGGCTCAGGGAGTAAGGTGCTTGTCTTTGTAAGCATGAGGGCCAGAGTTCAAGTCTCAGCACCTACACGAGTACCTCCGTGGGTCACATGCGCCTGTCACCTCAGTGCTGAAAGCTCCCTGTAGTTTACTGGTGGGCCATACTAGCAAGTGAGTCCCAGGCTAGTGAGAGACTCTGTCTCAAAAACAATTGCATCACCAAAGTTCATCCCAGCACTGGAGACATCATCTCACACACTGGGAACCAGGGGCACACTGCACAGCCTGCAGGCAGCTCAGCAGACAGGAGAATGTTCTTTCTAGGCAGCTCAGTTTGTCTGCTTCGTTCAGGCAGCTCGGCTTCTCAGAGTGACTCTTAAGGGTCTTTACCACTTAAATCTGCTTGGAGAGGGAGGAGCCTAGTGATTTGGCTCAGTTTCGGGGACTTCCTGAAGCTGTTTTGAGTTATTTTCTTTCTGAGCTTCTCTGCAGGATGGGGTGTTTCACTGTGAACACTCAGTCTTAAGGGGCCTCCTTCCAAGATGGAGGGGTTGTCTGTTGCTACAGGTAGCTGCATGTCAGGATTCAGAGACCCCCCGCCCCTGCTTGCTTCACCTTTCCCCTCTTTCTCTTATTCTTTCCAGACCCCCAGCCCATAGTATGGTGTCAGCTGCACTTGAGGCAGACCTCCTGCTTCAGCGAGTCCTCTCCCCGCATCCAAGCTGTGCCTCACAGTTCTCTAGATGCTGAACTGAGTCACCTTTGCGGGGAGTTCTCAGGAGAGGGCTGCTTTGACGAGATGCGGTTCTCCATCCCGAGCGACAACTCTCTCTCTCTCTCTCTCTCTCTCTCTCTCTCTCTCTCTCTCTCT
>NC_022010.1:1652367-1664867 GCF_000317375.1 Microtus ochrogaster | reverse complement strand
CGGGTCTTAGGGTTTTCAGCTTCCTCCCGCTTCCTATACTTTCCTGATCTTCTGAGCTGTGAAGAAGCAAATGTCCCAAGCTCTTGCCATGAAGGGCTGCATCTCCTCAAACCTGAGCCGAAATCAACAATTACTCCCCTAGCTGCTTCTATCAGGCGTTTTGTGAATGCCATACAGAAAGTAACTGGTGGGCGGGGCCACTATCCCAGAGACAAATGGCTCCGTGGTTCGAGAGCACTGGATGGCCCTGCCAGGGCCTCCTGCTCGACGCTGGATTCCCATGCAGTACCTTTTGAAGTGGATGCTGTAACTTGATGGAATTTATTTAAAATATTTGTGGCGTCCCTCTATGGTCAAGCTTGGCTTGACCCCGGGTGTGCGGAGAACCTGGAAAGAGTCCGTTCTTGCTTTGCACCTTCCCCAGCCCAGCGAACTGCATATTCCCTCTGGTGGCCCCAGGAAGGAGCCCTCACCAGGAGACTGGCAGTTCTAGCCGTCATCACTCTCTGTGAGCCTCTGCATTTCCTCCTTCCAGCACAGCACCAGCCTCCTGCAACCCTGCCATAAGAGCAGCTGAAATCCTGTGGGTGCCAGGTTGATGTGCTCTTCACAGCCAGGGGCACCACGGCATGTCTGCTCGTGTCATCAAGGAGTCCCCAGCTTTCTAAGACAGCGAGCAGAACTCCAGCCCAGCACTTCCAGGCGAATTTAACATAGCCCTGCTATGGCATCAGCGCTGGGGTCTGAGGGTCATTATCACTGGCCTTATTTTACGCTGTTTAATGGAACGTAGTCAATTCCCAGGGCTAGGGCAGAGCCTCCTGATGGCTTCCGCCGGTGTTTACCTTCACAGCTTCCCCTTGCCTCAGCCAACTTCCCACTTAAAGCGGCCGAGACTTCATAAATGATGAGATTATGTGCCCCTATGCGTTCACGGCACAGTTAATTCTTTGCAGAAAGTTCAAAGTGTCCAGGCTTAATTGTTCTCTCTTGGGAGCTGGTGGGGAATGGATGCAGGCCCCATTAGTTCCACCAGAAACTCTGACCTGTGGCACTTGATGCTCCACCTATGACATCATAGTCTCAGCCCATGAGAGAGAAGGGGCCGAAGGACCCAGAACAAGAGCTGTCCCCCAGTACTGAAAACAGTGGTCAGTGAGGAGATGGCAGTTCCAGGGGTTGCTATGTTTGAAGTCCCATGATCCCAGCTTCCTCGGTGATTTTAAGGATAAATGACGTTGACAGCCCAGTGGTCAGCGTTGCTCACGTTCAGAGTCAGAACTTTGATGACAGAGGCGAAAATCACAGAAGGAGTTGATATGTGTTGAGCACTGCCTTGTATGCAGCTTCATGGATACCATGCGGCTCCACCTTTGCACCAGTCTGCCTAGTTACTTCCACGAACAGCCTTTTAGAGCTGGGGGAAACTGAGGCACAGAGATATTGAGTAATGGAACACAAAGGGGGGAAGAAGTCAAGAGCTGACTGAGTCTCTAAACCAGGTGGTGGTGGCGCACACATTTAATCCCGGCACTGGGGAGGCAGGGGCAGGCGGATTTCTAAGTCTGAGGCCAGCCTGGTCTACAGAGTGAATTCTAGGACAGCCAGGGATACACGGAGAAATTCTGTCTTGAAAAACAAGCAACAATCCAAGTGTCAGTGTCTGAGAGGCAGAACTCGAGTGTGCAGGGTCCAAGGTCACTGCTCTTTGCCCCAGCTGCCTCGCTGCTGATCATGAGGACTCGGGTGACTTTGTGCCATGGTGTGTGTGTTAGCAGATGCCCCCTGGAGGCTCCCAGTGGCCCCACTCTGATGGCCTCCAGCCTGTGTCTACACTGGTCCAGACCACAGAGCTCCCATTTTCAGTCATTTTCTTAGGTCACTTCTGCCTGGTAGCTTCCATCTGCACCTTCGCACCTGGCTTTCCATTTGGAGCCCCCGGAGCCATAGGAATGGCTCATGGCACTGATTGGGTTCTGGTGCTCTTGAATCTTGCTTCTGCCATTAAGTCTGTGAGTTAAACTTGTGCTGTTTGTGCCTCATTTTTCTCCTCTGCTAAGTGGGTGGAAGAGCCTCTGCCTCACTTGGCTGTTGTGGGGCCATGCGCCGCACGCCTTCCTCCGTGTCCAGTCAGGGTTTGTGTGCGCTCCTTTTTTCTTGCTGCTGACTTATATTCCTTGTGTAGTTTGCATGTGATTTCCCTGGCATAGGTGGTGTTTCTAGTCCCTGCCTTCTCCTCTCACTGCCATTGTCCCCTCGGCAGTGAAGTGTGTCGGTGTAACACCCCGCCGTGTATCTTTGCTTTTGCTGTCTGTGAATTCTGGGTTATAAAGAAGACATCTTTGTCTACACCTATGACACAGTTCGTTTTCTCTGTGCTTTCTGTCTTTGGCTCTAACGTCTGCAGCTGTAGCCTTTTGGGAACTGACTCTTGCAGGTGGTGTGAGACGAGAGTCCAACTTCCTTCTTCTACTTTTGGACAACTAATTCTCCCAGCATCTCTATTGTAGAGATTCACTTTTTGTTGTGTTTTCATGGGATCTGTTGAAAGCAACTGTCCAGAAAGAATGTGTGGGTTGATGTCAGGGCTGTCCACTTGCACTGCTAATTAACTGTTGATTTTTACACCAGGCCATGCTGCCGCAAGCACTCCAGCTTTGCAGTGCATTTGAAGTCAGGTGTGCAATAAGCACCCCTCGTTTTCCCATGTAAATGTCCTGTCTGCAGTTTCTTCCAGCCATGCTCTATGTCAAGGGTTCTCAACCTGTAGGATGTGACCCCTTTGGGAGTTGAATGATTCTTTCCCAGGGGTTGCATATTACATATCCTGCGTATCGGATATTTACATTATGATTCATAAGAGTAGCAAAATTACAGGTATGAAGTAGCAAAGAAAATAATTCTATGGTTAGGGTCACACAGCATGAATTGTATTGAAGGGTCACAGCATTAGGAACCACTGTTCTCTGCTCAGTGCTGATTCTCTCACATCTGTGGTTAAATGTACTATGTACTAATTCTGTTTTCACATGTGTGTGTGTGTGTGTGTGTGTGTGTTTGTGTGTGCGCATGTGCATGGGGGTCAGAGTGTCTTCTGGGGTCTTCCTCGATTGTTCCCTACTTCTTGTTCACAGAGATGGGGTCTCTCATTGAACCTGGAGCTCGCTAATTCAGCTAGCCACCTTGCCCAGGGATCCCCATCTCTGCCTCCTGCTGGGATTATAGGCAGCTGCCACATCCAGTCAGCCTTCATGTGTGTTCCTGGGGTGTGAACTCTGGTTCTCATCCACTGAGGCATCTCCGTGGGCCTCCAGGGCTGTGTTGTTTGTTTTAGTTGGTGCCGCTCAAATGGAACAGATGTTGGTATCTCTTTCCAGGCTATTCGCTGACAGTGTGAGGAAACAGGCCTTGCTTTTAGACGCTGGCTTTACGGCCTGAGACTCTCCTGAGCCCATCTCAGTTGTTCGTTTGTTTCCACATCATCAGCAAACACCCTCTCTATTCCTTGTCTAATTGTTACAGTGAGAATGTGTAGATCAGCGGTGCAGGCGAATGGCGGGTGTGTGACCTAAAGGATGGGGCTTTCCTACACAGCCTTTATCTCTCGGCTTTTTTTTTAATTAATTGATTATTATTTGTGTGCACATATGCCATGGCCAGTATGTGGAAGTCAGAAGACAACTTGCAAGACTCTGTTTTCCTACCACCATGTGGATCCTTGGTGGTGGTCTTGGTGGTCCACTGAGCCATCTTGCTGGCCTCATATATGGCCTTTTTTATGTTGTGTCTTTCTTCTGTGGCTAATTTACTGAACTTTTTTTTTTGTTATGAAGAGCTGCTGAGCTTTGTTATGTGATACCTGCTGGGGTGAGCACAAGGCATCTGTCCTTCATCCCTAACACAGTGTGTCACATGTATTGATTGTTCTTGGTACCGAAGCCATATAACCATATGTCGGATACTGCTCAGCCTCCACGGCCACAGCCATTTGAACCCGCTGTGCAAGTGAGGATGTCTGAGCCTGAGAGGACACCTGCCTTCTCATGATCCCCAGGCCAGGACAGCAAAGCCTGGGTCCCTCTGCGTCACTGCACAGTCATCTCATCTTCTGTCAAGGCCCAGTGTGGGTGCCGCTGGCTGGGTCATCCTGGGGAGGCAGAGGTATGGTCTGGGTACAGCAGGAAGGAGCCCGTAGTGGTGGGCTGCTCTGGTTCCATTCCTTGCTATCTCTGTCTGTGGAAAGGAGAGAAACAGTGCGTACCACAGGGACCAGTGGGGTTTCTGCTGGGTCAGGAGCCTGGGGCTGGAGTCTGGACATCAACATTGTACTTGTGGTCTCAACATCTTCAGGACTTTGATGATGCCCTCTTCTTTCCCAGAATTCCGAGCTCTGCACCTGAAGCTGCATGTTTTAGACAGATGTCTCAGAGGCTTCCATGCCTGTGTCTCTTAGGAGGAAACCCTGCTCTCACATGCCATGCAGGTGGGGTGACTGGGAATGAAAGGCAGTAGAGATGACAGAGCAGTGTGGCCGAGCTGGTCCATCAACTCACATGAATCTCCTGTGAGCATCGTCTCCCAGAGCTGTGGTCACTAACTTCAAAATTGATGGCTTGAATTGGGTCACAATGGAAATATTTACAGCAGGAAACTGGCCAAAGAGGCTCCCCCAGGAGACTCCACGCTAGACAACAAACGTCTGTGTATGGCAGGTTTGGGAACGTTGGGGGCTTTTGCTATTATTTGCCTCAGCTATTTTGTTTGTGTCTTTAGGAGCTAAGGCACCTAGAGCAGTTGGTTCCGTCTGTAAAAATTTCATGGTCCTATTCAGTGTGCTTCTCTGCCCCAGAAACAGCTCTGCCCCCAGCTCGGAGCTCTTCATGTTTAAAAATATTTCCAGTACATATGTGTCCATAAATAATACATGGCACCACTTTGCATAGCCCGAGGTTGGTATCCGCGGCACTGCACCATATGAGTCGGCCCACAACTTTTATTTTTAAATATATTTTATGTTTTTCAAAAGAGTTTTACATGTTGCTGTGCGTGCTATTGGAGTTCATTCATTTTCATTTCTATATGGCGTCCCACTGTATAAATATATCAACATTAGCTCCTTCCTTTCCCATTGATGGACATGTAGGCTGTTTCCAACTTCGGTTTGTTTTTTTTTGGGGTGTGCACACTTGCCAGAGACTTGAGAGAATATACTGAGGAGTTGAATTTCTAGGCACAGGATATGTATGAATCTCTACCCAATATGGCCAAGGTGCTAATGTGGTTGCACAAGCTGACTCTTCCCTTCAGCAGTGGGCAGATCTCCCTTCTAATCACTGCAATTGTCAGGCAGCTTAATATTTCCCAGTGTGGTGGGGGAAGACACTATCTGTTCGTGGGCGTATTTCTAAAGAATTATTTTATACTACTTTAATTGTGTATGTGTGTGTGTGCACATACTACATGCGTGCGGCCCAAGTAGGCTGGCAGAAGGCATCCGATGCCTGGAGCTGGAGTTACAGGTGGTTGTGAGTCTCCATGTGGGTGCTGGAAACCAAACTCTGACCCTCTGCAAGATCAGCCAGTGCCTTAATCTCCGAGTGTCTCTCCAGTTCCTTTATGGGTGGACTTTACATTTCTGAGCTTGTGTTTGTGGATAGCCTCCTCATCTCCCAGGCATTTCCCTGATATGGTGCTGTTTGATTATCTGTTTGTAAGTCAGTGTAAGAATATATAATCTGTTGCTTGTCTTGGTGATTCTGTGCGGCACCCCTTTGTCTCATAGTCTAGGCTTTCTGACCTTGCTTGGGGTATCTGAACCGTAGCCCCACATGTGGGCCTTGTATTGTATCTGCTGAGCTCTCCTGTCCAGTTCCACATGACATGACCTCCCAGATTTTGTCATGAACTTTAAGTGTTTTCCTTCCTGCCAGGTTTGAGGTAAACCCACAGTGTGTTTTTGCATGATATGTGAAAACAGAGCATTTGTTTCCATGTGTGCATGAATGCATCAGTGCTTCTGCGAATGAGTCTCTACCTGGCTTCTTTCCTCTGCTTCCTGCTTGTGGTTTGAGGTGTGAGCTCTCAGCTGTTCCTGCTGCCATGCCTGCTGTCTGTCACCCCAACACTTATCCCTTTGGAGCTATAAGCCCATGTAAACTCTGCCTTCTGTAAGCCAAGACAGTTAGGAGCCCTCGAGTTCTCAAAGCCTGCCCGAGTGATGCACTTCCTTAAGGCCACACCTCGTAAGCCTACCCAAACAGCACCACCAATTAGGGCCCAAGTCTTCACACATCTGAGCCATTACATCGGGCACGTTGTTCTCTGACCTCCACACATGTGCTGAGCATGCATGCACTCTCCCTCATTACAAAGAAATAAATGTAAGCAAATAAAAACAACGTCAGGGCTGACGAGGTGACTCAGTGGAACTTGCTCTGACAGCCGAGGACAAGATGTCGTGACAGCCGACCCAGGATGTCAGCACCTGGGAGGTGAAGGCGGGGAAGCCCAGAACAAGCTGTCAGTCAAGACTTGTGTCAGTGAACTCTGGGTTCAGTTGAGAGACCCTGCCTTGGTGCATAAGGTGGAGAGCAACCAAGGAAGGCTCCTAGTGTCAGCCTCAGGCTGCCTGTGTGTGCCCACACACTTGTGAACACTCATACACACGTGTATATACATTATATACACATACACATGCAAGAAGTAAGGGAAGAAAATGTTTGCCACATACTTCATATTTAGTAGATCAAAGGCTATCCCAATTATATGGAATTTCTCTTATGAAGACACACTGGACTTTCTCAAGTGATCTCTAGTGGTGTGATTGTAGCATTGACCCCTTCTTCCTCTGGAGGTAGGAAGTCATACCTGTAATCTCTCATCTTGTGTTCCTGGCCACACTAAATTGATCAGCCATGACATTTTCGCACTTCTGTTATTCACTAGATTTAATTTCCAAGTTTTGCTTGAGATTTTGACTGTCAGTTCATGGGTGAGATCACCTTATATTGTCTTCCCTTTGTTGTTCTGACCTCAGGAGTGACAACAGGAGTATTTTTTCCTTGAGCAGTATGTGGGTTAATTTGTTGTTCTTTTTCTTTCTTTTTTCAATGTGCAGAATCGACTGTAAACCTATCTAGGTTTGAAGTTTTCTTTTAGAAAGTTTAAAATTTGTCAAATTTGTTTAACAGGTTTTGGATTTGACTTCTTATCTTTCTTCTTTTGCTGATGCAATGAAAGGTACGTTTTGGAGCACTTCATCTATAACAGTTCAGATGTTCCATACATTCGTCTAAACTGTTCACAGGACACTGTGTAGTGGCATCTGTAGGGCCTGTAGTATTCTCTCCCTGCTGCTGCTACAGGCAGGATTTCTCTTCCTTTCCCAGAATTTTTTAGTTTTATCAACCTATTCAAAATAACAGCAATAACATCATCAACAAATTCAGACTTCTTATTCCCTTTCTTTCTTATTGAACGCTTTCTGGTTTATTTCTGTCCTTATTTTTTTCTTTTCATCTTTCTGTTCGACCTATTCTTCCTCTAGTGTTTTGAGATGGAAGATGACATTTGGATCTCCGTCTCATGGGACCTATGCACTCCGTGCTTTACCTCCCTTGCTCTGATGTGCCACAGCCCATTACAACCAATAACCTTGTTATTTCCCATTGATTTATTCATTTATTTTGACCTGGGGGCTAGATAATGCTGTTTAGTTTCTTGGCACATGGAGATCTCCTAGTAACCATTTTTTGTATTAATATATATTTTATATTCCTTTCTGCTCATGGAGCATGACCATGCTCAGTTTTGAAATTTCAGGCCTTTGCAGTCCCTGGCGTGAAGTCACTTTGTGCTTGTTTCATGTGGATGTGGAAAGAGCAACTCATCCTGCATCACGGCTCTCGTCTGTCCATCATGGGTCCACCAGCTGTCACCTCTGCCCACTGACTTTATTGCTGTGTCACAGTCGACAAGGGTAGTCACATCCCTACATACTTTCTTATTTCACAGAATTTTGTTTACTTTAAAATGTTTTGAAACTATGTTATTGGGTGCATACAGATTTAGAATTATAACATCGTTTTATTGGGTTTATTCTTCTGCCCTGCCTGCTATTCTTTGCCTTGTCTTCTTCATGGTTGTTCAAGCTTTCTTTTTATTGTCATTTCCTTTGCACATTTTTTTATGTGTTTGTGTGTTCTCCCTTCTTGTATTTACACACTTAAAGCAAGGCTCTGGTGAGCAGCATGATTCCTTAGCTGAGTCTGTCCATCTTTCACTAGGGGTAATTATGTCATTTACATATAACAATTGCTATGTCAAATCACACACATACTGTAAATGTGTGAAACAGATTACTAGCCTTATAGGTTATATGACTCTATATATTAATGTGTTTGTAATCTGCATATTATAGATCACATTCCATTGATTTTTATTAAGTTTATCTTTAAGGATCATGGCTTCACATTTTTCTGTAACTCCAGCATTTTGTCATGAGTTCGAGGCCAGTCTAAGGACATACAGTGAATGTAGGGCAGCCTGGGCTACAGTGTGAGACCCTGTCTTAAAAAAGAAAAAAAAAGAATTCTTGGGCTGAAGAGATGAATCAGTGGATAAAGCACTTCTTTATCCCCAGACCCCACATATAACTGTGTAATCTTTATAGGGGCTCTCCTAGCATGTCCCTATCTGAAGGTCAGACAGAAGAATTCATGGAGACTTATGGGCTAGCCTGGTGTACTCGGGAATAATAATGAAACCCTGCCTTAAACAAGGTAGAAGGTAAGGAAGACACCTGAGGCTGACCTGTGACCCTTACACACAATACTACAGTATACCAGCACACACATACACACATACACACACTCATGGACATGGGTTCTCAACCTTGGGTCATGGCCCCTTTGGCAACCTCTATCTTCAAAAATATTAACATTATGATTCATAACAGTAGCAAAATTATAGTAATGAAATAGCAACAATAATAATTTTATGGTTGGGGTCACCACAACATGAGGAACTGTATTAAAGGGTCACAGCGTTAGGAAGGCTGAGAAAATTCACTCACTATAATGATAGCAAACAAAGCTAGCTCTCTCAGCATGGTGTAGCCATTTCTTATTTCTGCTCTCCCAGGGCTGGCGCGATACAGAGGCAGTGAGAAGCAGGACGCTGCGAGAGGGTGCCCGTTGTCTTTTCCAGGCTTGGGGAGAGCGACACCACCCCATTGCCAGCTTTGTGAGCCTTGGGACAGCTTGCTCTCAGCCTCAGTTTCCTGGGGGGTCATGATTTTTGCTAACCTTGTAAGCAGCACAGTTCTTCCCCAGTGTCAGATCGGTGGCACAAGCGTTCGTGTGTCATCTACTACTATCGGGATGGGCTTTAAGGAGCAGCCCTGCATTCTCTGGTCAGGTCTTCGGGATGTGACTGTCATCTTCTCTGACACAGATGTTTGATTTGTTAGGAGCTTGAATGCCTGTGTCCACGGGGCTCTTGCCTGTAGCCTGTAGCCTGATAGCTTTTGGAACCAGGTCAGGTGGCTCTGGCTAAGATTACTTTTCTAGCCATTGTCTTCTGAAGGAGGGCACCGGCGCTGCCATTCCCTTCATGCATGGGAACTCTTCCTCCGGAGCTCTTTTGTGGGAAGGTTTAAGTTTTAAATCAAATTTCTTTAACGTACCCTCAACTATTTAGATTTCCTGTCTGTTTTTTTCCTAATGCCAAGTTGGGCAATTTAAAGCTTTAAAAATATTCTTTTGCAGTTTATCTAAATTTCAAAATAAGCTGGCATGAACGTGGCTGTGTGGATGGCTTTCCCAGGGCTCCTCAGCCCAGGACTTCCTGTCAGATCGGGAGCCCCCCTCCCCAGCTCCCCTTCCTTCCCTCTGGGCTCCTCTCCTTCCACTACAGGGTCTTTTCCTCAGATCCTGTGATCTGAGAGAGGCATTAGGCCACCTCTTCCAAGGCTTTGCGCTCTTTCTTTCCTCTCCCACAGTAACAGGCAGCACTAAAAGTGCCTGTGGGTGAAGAACTGGCCTTCTGCATTTCAAATGTTATCACCACTGCCCCACAATAGCCATGAGCGTTCTCCTTTCTCCAGGGCTGTTCTGAGATGCTCACTACCCAGAGGGACTCAACAACCCATACAACCTCTCAGCTTCATGTGACAAAACCACCTTGAATGACAGCTCAAATAATCAGAAATCATTCCTGTTTTCTTAACTTGTCCCTTGGTTTCACAATAAACAAGAAAATGGAGTAAGATTCAACTAGAACCTTTTACGTGGCTGGCAGAATGGTTCAGCTGGTAAAATGCTTGCTCAACAAGCCTAAGAACCCATGTTTGGATCTCTGACACCCATGTGAAATCCAGGCACTCCAGTGTATAAACCTATAACCCCAGCATAAATTATTGGGGGAAAATAGGAGGATTCTGGGGCTCAGGGGCTACCACCCTGGCAAAAAAGTCAGGGTCCAAAAAATAAGGTAAATAAAGACAGCAGAAGACACCAGACATTTATCTCTGGCCTCTACAAGCATACCTATGGGTGCACACCCCACAATTCACATCCCCTCCTACACACCAGTGTCTCATAAGCCTGACACAGAAAAATACAATACTGCACATTCTTACTCATGGTGGAAGCTACAGTATGATCTCACGGAAACAGAAGCCTACAGAGATGCCACCTGAGGCTAAGAAGAAAGGAGTGCCGGGTGAATAAGGGTCCAAAGCACCAGTAGAGGAAGGTGTGAAGCAGGGGACTGAGGTCCCCAAGTGTGGGTCATATGAACTATCCAACCAGAAGGAGGCTTTGGAAACAATCTATGATGATGGAATGATAACTGTCTCCCATTACACAGGCCTGAAGGATACCCATCAGAACTAAGTACAAATGGCATGTTTCAATCAAAACAGATCCAGTTTAAAAATTCAATGCCTTACTTATGAAACAAAACTGTCACTTCTTACAGTTCATAGTCCACTGTACTTTTTGAAAATTACACATAGATGAAAAAACCCTCTGAGCGGCCTATGTTTATATCATCAGGCATGATTTTTCCTCCCATGGATCAGGCCTCGAAGTCAGTCAAGTGAGAAGTTGGTTACCCCAATAGACAGTCTTCTCACTGTTGCACCAGTGAGCATATCTGGCCTAGAAGGTTGGTATCAGCACGCAGGATGCAGCGTTGGATAAGATAATTGATGTCTTTCTCCCCTAGCAACCTGCACAATACCTTCCAGCTTGATGAAAGTCGCCAGTAGGGAGGCTTTCCTAGTCAATTCAAGATATACATCTCTTTGTCCTACAATGAAAGTAATAGGCCCTTACCGTCTAGTGTGGTGGGCAACCAAGAAAACGTCAATAGTCTGTGTTATTTTGGGTCATCTATGACCATTAGCTCATTAGCAGGCACCCCTGCCTGCCTGGCACTGAGGTTTTCATTTAATAATTCCTCTCTCCACTTTCATTTCACTTATATTTTACTATTTCATTCCCTAATGCATCCCTTACATATACTCTGCCCATTTGTAATTTCCTGGCTCCCACATGTACTCCATGTTAAACACACAATCAGGCTGGCATCTCAGATGAGCGCGCATAATGTGAGAGAGCATTCCGTGTTTGTCTTTGGGCCTCAGTGACTCAGTGCAGCTGTTTCCCACTTCTATCCATTTACCTCAGGTCTCACTTTTCTTTTCAGTGACTATTCCACATTTTCGTTATCCAGTGCTAGGCTGACTGTTGTCTAGGCTGACTCCAGGTCTCTGCCAATTCAAACAGGACAAGAGTGAACTTGGAAGTGTGGCAGGGAACATGGAACCGTGGCAGTGAATGTGGAACCATGGCAGGGAAGGGTGGAAGTGTGGCGGAAAACGTGGAAGCGTGGCAGTGAACATGGAACCGTGGCAGTGAATGTGGAACCATGGCAGTGAATGTGGAAGCATGGTGGTGAACATGGAAGCATGGCAGGGAAGGGTGGAAGTGTGGCGGGAAACGTGGAAGCGTGGCAGTGAACATGGAAGTGTGGCAGTGAACATGGAAGTGTGTCAGTGAACATGGAGGTGTGGCAGGGAACGTGGAAATGCAGTGACTCTGTTGCAGGTAATACCCAGGGGTGGGAATGCTGTGTTCTGTAAACCCTTGCTCAGCTCAAAACTCAACTGCAGGTGGCTCAAGGGTTTCAACAGAAAACTGATAACCTGCAACTTGTAGAGGAGAAAGTAGCGGGACCCTTCATCCTATGTCTAGTCTGTAAATGCAAGCCGTGGCACACCAGGAGGTTTGGGGACTCACTTCAGACCCCAAACCACTGTGAACTTTAAAGAAATGCTTTCAGCTGTCTTGGCATCAGGCAGAGTGGATCAACCTGTGGAACAAGGGGAAGGGAGGGTGTTGCGGGAGGTCCTTCCGCTCCTCCAGCCTATAGCCACTGAGATACCCGCCCATTGGGGCGTGGTCTCTCTCCCTTTAAAAAAGCGGCCACTTCCT
>NC_022010.1:1622605-1643331 GCF_000317375.1 Microtus ochrogaster | reverse complement strand
TTCCTGGTCGTACAGAGGGCTGACGGTGATCTGTAAGTTTTTTTCCCCTTTAAATAAATACTACCCTGTTAATTATAATTCCAAACTGCTGTGGCATCGTTTGTGACTTACGTCTACAGGAGGGTAGACTAGGAACCACACTGCTGGGCGTGTCTGGGAGGCATGGTTTACCTGGGAAGGGGAGACTCACTTGAGGGTGGGCAGCTATCACCGAGCTGGGTCCTAGACTGAAGGAACAGGAGCCCAACTGAAGGAGGCGATGTGACAGCTGTGTATCCTCCTGCCTCCATGCCGTTCCTACTGTGAAGGGCTGTGCC
This sequence comes from Microtus ochrogaster, assembly GCF_000317375.1. NCBI lineage: Eukaryota > Metazoa > Chordata > Mammalia > Rodentia > Cricetidae > Microtus > Microtus ochrogaster. The sequence continues at coordinate 1,643,014 of NC_022010.1, read as the reverse complement.
CACACCCTGTGAGTCTGGACCCTTTCCTTCCCTCCTCCCCCAGGTGAACATGCCGTCCCTACTGTGAAGGGCTGTGCCCACACCCTGTGAGTCTGGACCTTTCCTTCCCTTCTCCCCCAGGTGTTTTATTACAGCCACAAGAGCAGCGGCTCACACTGACTTTAACTTTTCTTATTAAGCTGATATCAAGTTTTGGAGTCAAACTGAGCCATTTCTAGCCTTAAAAATTAACCTATACACTCCCTTTAAAACGTCTCTTCAATGCCTCTTTAAATGAACATTAGAATTGTAAATGAGGTTTGAACTTTCAAAAGAGTTTTTGGAATATATTTGTCTAATTATACCAGCTTTTCCTTTCAGATGTTGCACAGCTTCCTGATGGGAGCTGGCCCTGCATTCCCGGCACTCACCTGGTATTATTTCCTGTGTTTTTAATAAATCACTGACTATGCTTGCTCACCCCAGTTCATGTTTAACATCTACTTTGGTTATGTTTAGTGTGTGTGTGTGTGTGTGTGTGTGTGTGTGTGTGTGTGTACACAACTTTGGAAGTTAGAGGACAACTTGCAACATGTGGGCCCACAGCCGGAGTGAAGCCCCGCGGGCCTGGAGCAGGCACCTTTACCCGCTGGGTCGGCCCTAGCCTTAACATCTAGATTCACACAGTTTTCTTTTTGGCTCTGGTGCATGGGTGTTACTAGTCTAAATTGAACTTGAACTCGATCCCACCCTTTCCAATCTTCAAAATAATGTGTTGACAGCCAGCCATGGTGGCTCAGGCTGTCATCACAGCACTTGGGAAGTAGAGACAGAAGGACCAACTTCAGCTACATGGTGAGTTCAAGGCCAGCCTGGACTTTTTGAGATCCTGCCTCAAAACAGCAACAAAATAAAATAATGCATAGACTGTTGGGTGTGTCTGCTTCTGAAAATTTTGGTATAACTAAAATGATTATTTCCCAGGGATCAGGGTGGGGAGATAAGGTATTTTCTTTTCTTTCTCTCTTTTTTTATTGTTTTGATTGCACTATACATTTTTCCCGCTCCCCTCCCTTCATCTCCTCTTCACTTCTACCCTCTCCCATGATTCCTATGCTCCCAATTTACTGAGGAATCTTCTCTTTTCCAACACCCTATGTAGATCCATGTATATCTCTCTTTGTTGTCTAGGTTCTCTGGGATTGTGAATTGTAGGCAGCTTTTCTTTGCTTTATGTCTAAAAGTCACTTATGAGTGAGCACATATTAGATTTGTCTTTCTGGTTCTGGGTTACCTCACTCAATATGGTTTTTTTCTAGATTGGAGGTGGAATATTTTCAACAGAATTGGTCATTTAAAATTTTTCAAACCCTCCAGTTCATTTAAACATCAAGCGTGTTGGTTATATGCTGCCTTTGCTGCAATCTTGAATCGTTCATCAGACTCCGCTGTCCCCAGACTGAGAGTTTGTTTTGTTGCGGACCTTTCTCTTCTGCCATCTACACCCCATCTCTAGACACACCTGTTTTACTAGTTAGTTTCCTTAGAAGGTGAGGTGTATGTTCCTAGCACTCTCTGGCAGCCTGAGGCTGTGGGGCACTCTCTGCCAGCCCGAGGCTGTGGGGCACTCTGGCTCTGGTACTTGCCTGACTGCAGGGAAGATTTTAAGATGGGGTTTTGCTGAGGGAGATCATAGACAGCTGTTTGGTCTCCTGAATCCCTTAAGGACAGGAGAATGCTGGCTATTGTCTTTGGTCTTCAGTACCCAGCATCCAACAGGACGAGAAGAGGATCGTGATGCTGGCACATGGATGACTGGAGTTAGAACAGTCATGGTGGGTCACAGACAACACCTGTAGGGACAAGCCAGCCCAGGAAGACACAGTCTTCTTTGGATCATTTTCCCCATCACCATGGTTGAGTTTTCAGAGTAGGGCTAGCTCTACAGATGAGCCCCACCCACCACAAAAGCTTTCTAAAGAACATGGGTCCTGGTAAATTCCATTTGTGCCAACCAAGACCAGCAAAGTTCACTCAGCCAAGAGTGCTCTACCTCAATCCAGCTTCAGTTAGCTTCTGAGAGCCGGCATGGTCTTACTTCAGCAACTACAAAATGTAGCTCTGTTCACCTGGGCATTAACCAAAGCCCACATGACCCTGTGGCTACTTTTCAGCCCTGATGGCCCAAGTCAGCTCATCCCCAGCCAGGGTAAGTTAGCACAGTCCCCAGCTTGGCGTGCTACAACTCACTGCTAAGTTCAGCTGGTGCAAGCTTGCAGGCCACCTCCCACCACACTTCTGTTGAGGAGGGCTGGGTACTCTGGACACTGTGATGTCCAGGAAATGTGTTTACCCCCAATGTCTGGAATCACAGTTGCACCAAACCTCCCTGGCATAGACAGGATGGCACCAAATGCCACAAACTGGAACCTTCTCTCTACTCATCTTCCCCCTGCATCCTTATAGGCTCTCTGTGTGGAGTTATTGGTCTCGTGGTATATGATGGTGAGTTTGGGGCTTCGGTTCTTCGGGAGACACTAGGATGTGTTTAGATGCGGGCATAACTAGAAGAAATTTGAAGGGCCCATTTAGTTCTGGAAAGTCAGAAAGCCCAAGAGGCTCTCCGTGGCTTCTGGTGAGGAGCCTGTGCCTGGCTCCGATGATACTGCAGAGGGAACAAATCCCATCCCACAAGAGAACAAGGACTCTGGATGGGGACGTGAGGTGGGTGAGGGTGGGTCAGCCTCTTTCGCAGCCCTTCTGACACCGGTGTGTGGGAGGCTGGCAGTCACAGGAGCCAGCTCTGGAATTCCCTCTTCAGGCTGCTGTGTGGACTGGGGACCAAAGAGTCTATAAACAAGAAGGACTCAGCCATTTTCTATGGGTCCTCCTCGGCACAGCTCCGCTGCTGTTGTTATTAACATCCCTGTGTTGTCCTCTGGTGGGTTTGCCAGGATGCAACACAATACACGTGGCAGCCACTGTCTTCAAGGGAACTTGGATACTTTACTTTTCTACCAGATCAGCTGTGCAGCTGATGCTGAAATCAGACTGGCATCTGACCCTGGGCCTCGGGAGCCTTCGTGGCCATGGGTTGTCATGTTACCATTTGGGAAACCGTGTGGTAGGACAGCCTGGCGACCTGAGGCCACCAAAAGGACAGAGCCAGTGGTAGGGTAGGAGGAGGGTTATGGTGAAGATTGTGACAGAGATAGGGCAAAGGGTGGGGCTGGGCTCCGCTGTTTGCTTCTGATGACATTCCTTTCCTCTCAGGATCTTGGCTTCCCCTCTGTAGTGGGCTAGGGTGCTCTGAAGACTTAGTGAGAGCATGATCAGGTTTAAAGCAATGCCCTGATATGTCTGGGTGAGGATCAGCTGTGTCTCCCGAGGTGCTTACAGTGGAGGCTTGGTTATCCGTGTGGTAGAGTTTACGTGGACGGAACTTTAAGAGGCTGTTTGGTGCCACTGGGGACTTGAGGGTAGTTCTCCTGGGGCCCTAGTGAGTTCCCAGAATGCCTTGCTAAGGTCAGTCTTAGGGTTGGGACTAAGCTCAGCAGTAGAGCGCTTGCTCCAGCTCAAAAATAATTAATAAAATAACTCTGGATTTCCCTAGCCTCCCAGGAGATTCATGTCTGAGGGTACAATCTGGGGTGTATGCAGCCTCTGAGCTTAGGTGAGGTTGGTTTCATGCCCGCGAACCTCTACAACTACAAATGAAATTGGGTTTATAAATGTTTGCAAACCTTTATAAATGTTCATTATAGTATCAGCAAGTGGTCTAATAAGACCCTTTAGAGATGCATCCTCCACCCAGACCTGCCATCTCAGCCCCCGCAGACACCACACACAGTGTCCCTGTGTGAGCAGCTTGGCCCTGACCTTGCTCTAGAAGCTGCCCCCCTCCGACAGGAGTAGCAGCCAACATCCTCAGATCATGGCTGGCATATAAGTGGCATTTGCCCAGCTGGGTCTGCAAGGACAGCTGGCCGTAATCGCTGCCTCCCACGCTAGGAGCCAGGACCCGATTCGTCTTCACTGTGACCTGGCTGCTGGTCTGTCTCCTAAATCACATGCCGACAGCCAGATGGACCATGTATCCTTCTGGTGATGCTTCATCTGTCCTGGACAGTCCTGGAAACAAATGCTGAGGGCCCAGTGGTACTTGGTGGGTCATGGTGCCCTTCCCCCGAGTCCTGCAGAACCCCAACTGAGCTCACCACAGGCTGGAAGGTACCCCAGTCACCCTGGTTTACAGTGTTCTTTCTCTGCAGGAATCTGATTGAGAAAGTGAATGACATGAGTGTCAAGAATTGTGGCCTATCTGGGGCATGAGGAACAACCCTTTGGCATTGGGGTGCAGGGAAAGGAGGCGGAGCTGAGGAAAGCACCATCACCTGTGTCAGACGGACTTTGGTGGCTTTGATGTGTGCCTGAGAGAATTAAAAAGAGGGAGGATTCTTCAGGCTCACAGTTTTCAGACCATGATGAAGGTGTGGTGGTAGAAGGGTATGCTGGAATTTGAGCTGCTAGCATTATGGAGGAAAAAGAGTCAGAACTGGTGAGGAAAGGGGTGAAGAGACAAAGACATTCTTTAAACCCAGATGACACTCCTCCAGCCAGGCCCCGCCCCTGATGACACTCCTCCAGCCAGGCCCCGCCCCTGATGACTCTCCTCCAGCTAGGCCCCGCCCCTGATGGCTCTTCTCCAGCCAGGCCCCGCCCCTGATGACTCTCCTCCACTCAGATCCCACCCCTGATGACTCTCCTCCAGCCAGGCCCCGCCCCTGATGACTCTCCTCCAGCCAGGCCCCGCCCCTGATGTTTCCGTGCCCTCAAGTTATATATCCGTGGATGATCTGAACTCTTCAGAACCCCAGCCCTTCCCCACCGCCCCACTTGGCACTCTGCTACTTTGGGGACCAAACCCTCAACCAGAATCATTTCTGGGCCATTCGGACCATGGCACACTGTCTTCAGACATCAAGGAGCCTTTGGAGGGTACAATTGTTAGTTGTCTTGTTGCTGTGGCCAGATAGCTGACACAGCCACCTAAGGAAGGTTTGTTTCAGTTCACGGTTCTAGGGTATGCAGCCATTGTGGCGGGAAGTCCTGGGCACACCGTGTCCCCCAGTGAAGCGGCAAAGTGATGGACGTGTCTGCTCAGCTTGCTTTCTCCTTTTCGTTCAGTCCAGGACCCGTGGGATGGCTCTCTCCATAACCTAATCTAGAAAACCCCTCACATGCACAGAGTCTGTTTCCATGGTGACTTTAAAATCATCAAGTTGACAAGATCACAGAAGGTTTGGGCCTGGCCTCGGTGTCTCAGGGTGTGTGAGTTTTAGGAGGGCCTGCAGAGCCTCTGAGCGGAGCTCTCCTCCGTTCTGAACAGCGCGGCTTTTCCCTCTTCTAATTTCTATTGTGTTCAAGCCATTCTCAGGGGTGTGGGATGATTTCACCTGAAAACAGTTACCGCACATTGAGTTCGTGGTGTGTCAGGCCAGGGTATTTCCCAGATGCTGTCTGACTCAATCCTTCTTAGACCCTACTTTACATAAAAGGAAAGAAGATTCAGAGAAGTAGAGACACTTGCCTGAGGCAACACAGGCAAGGTTTGCAGCAGTGGGGATTAGAACCCAGGAGTTTCCTACAACAGATATGGAATACTAGTTGCTGGCTTTTCTGACATGGCGACAGGGCATTGCCCTGCTAGGTGGGTGGGAGAGACAGTGGTGGCCAGTGCCTGACGAGGCAGCCTCTGGGCCTGTCTCTGCACGGAGCCCTGCCTCAGGAAAGAGGCAGCAGTATTTCTTTCCTTACTGTAGCATGGCAGGTTTCTGGGGAGATGCCCTTAGATTCATTTAAAAGTCTAAGCAGGGACCACACAAATTATCAGCATTTGAAATATTTATAAAGTCTTGTGTTTGCCATGGCATAGGAGGAGACTGACCACAAATAAAAGGAAACCTAAGCGCTCCCTGCAGGGAAAGAGGGAAGGGGTATTGTAGGCCTGCTGTTCTTGGGTTTCCAAGGCTGCCACACGGCAGGGGAGGTGTCCTTCTGCAGAGCTGCGGCCTCCTTTGCTGTGGCTCTCTCCACACTTCCTCCTAAGCGGTTGCCCACACAGTGCCATACAGGGGACAAACCACAGCATCACTGTTCGGGCTGACTGGGTGAGGGGCATGAAGTTCTTATTTAAAACCTGCTGGTTATCCTAAAGCGTTACAGAGTTAAGGTACCATATAACAGAACAGGCAGCCTGCGTACCTGAGAGAGAGGGTGGGTACTTTCCCCACTTGACAGATGGGACAACTGAGACCCAACTCACGAGGTCTCTGGACAAGAGTTCACATCCTGGACCATCACTTTAATCCATGCATTAGTGTTGTAGAAATGACTTGAGAATGCTTGTGGCTCTGATGTGTTCATTCATACCTGTATGTTTGTGAGAATCCCTTCATTCATTCATCCATCCATTCATTCATTTGTTCCTTGCGAGCACTCATTCACTGTACTGTGATGGAACCTGGTCAACAAACAGCAGCTAGTACTGACCTAGCCAGAGTAGATCAGAGAAGATCAGAGATGTGGCTTTGGACGGAGAAGAGTTTGCAGCTGAGCCTGTGAGGAGCTGGGGCATGAGAGGGTCATACATCTGGAGAAGGTAGGATACCAGGGTTGGGGCACCTTCTTAGGGACACTTTCTGCTAGCAGAGGGCACATCTTAGCTAACGTGTCAGCAACATGCACAATGGCCAGAGTGCCTACAGTTCCGCTGTCTGGGGGCCTAGAGCAGTTTCGCACAGCTTGTGTGACCAACCTGGGGCCTGCCCCAGCCACGGAGGACTCCAGCAGGCAGAAACCCTCAGGTCCTAAGACTAAAGAAGGTACAAGTTGGACAGATATGCCCAGAAATGGGAAGTTTGTGGGCGGGCTTGTAGGATGCAAGGTTATCTGACCCAATCAGATTTCTCCTCCTAAATTCAGGCTCAGAAAGCTATCCCAGGTGTGAACTGTTGGTTGGGACCCCAGACCCTTTTGTGTGCTGAAGGTTGGGGCAGGTTATGAAGCAATTGTCATTAAGGTAACTGGGATACAAGGGTGGGGTGGGGTACACACCGAGCTGCCCTGCTGCATGTGGGAACAGGCCCAAAAGCAAGACTCAAGGCCCTTGACCGCTTGGAGCTTTTCTTGTGGTTGGGCATCTGGGCAGGTGGGAGCAAGATCACTGCAGTGGGTGGTGACAGACATGAACACATTTATCAGAGAAATTCCATGGCACGCTTCACAGAGACTGCCTGCTGCTGAGGGCATTTTTAATTATTATTTTAATTGACGTGTAATAATTATGCATATTCATGGCATACAGTGTGGTGTTTTGATACATGGTGTCATGCATCATGATTGAGCCAGGATGATCAGCATCTCCATCACGTCAGGCATCTGTCACTGCTGTGTGCTCAAGTGCCCTCCTGGCTGATCTGGGGTGGAGGATCTGTCCTTGTGAGCTGTGGTCACCACGAGAACTTAGCCTTCCTGTCGCTCTAGTTTCCAGCACCCCAACCCCCAGCCCCCACCACATCTTCTGACTTCACAGCTGAGGAAGCAGAGGCCCGAGGGGCTGACAGCATCCTAGGCGCCTTCGCTGGCCACCAGTCCCTTGCACAGCCTGCAGCTTCTTTTCCCGGAACACCCTCGACTGAGTGGCTCTGGCTTCTTGCCCCCAGGCAGATGGGTCAGGTCCCTTCCTTCTTTCCCTATCACACATTTTGTGATGTGAAAGCTGGGACACTGACCCTTGCCGGTCCTCACCCACATTCTTCCAGGCGTGCCAGGATCCAACCACGTGACACTACCATCTCATGCACAGTGCTTCTGGGATAGTGAGAGCTCTCAACCTTCCGCTCACCATGGGTCTTTCTTTGACAGAGTGACTGTACCTCTCTGAAACTCAGTTTCTTCTCTCCAGCTCCCTCAGTAAGATGAGATGAGCTCAGATGTGTGTGACTTGGCCCCTTTCAACGCAGGGGAAGCACCATTCAAGCTGGTGAGGACAGCTGTGTCTCCTCGATAATCTCCAGTGGGCTAGGGGAACTCCGAGCCCCTCATCTCTGGTCTTCCAGGTCCCCAGCTCCTTAGTCAGGGCTGGGTGTGAAGAGGAAACAATTTTCTGACCCCAAGACCAGGCTGCTAGAGCCATTTAGGGGCGTCAGATAGGGAGCATTCCCTAACACCCAAGTGGCCCTAGGTGGTGGCCAGTGTCGGGGCAGCTTCCTCTGACCTTAAACCTGAGCGATCCTGCCCACATCTGCAGCTAAATAAACCAAGTAAATCATGCTGGCAGATAGATAATTAAATAATTATCAGGCACTTAATAACGAGGAGTGGGAGCCCTGCCTCTCCGCATTAGACAGTGTCTGTGAGGGCTAATTGTTGCATTACATCAGAGCCCCTCATTCATTACTCTTGTCATTTCGGGTGATAATTTGCACTTTAGGAGACAGCGACAATTTTAGCAGGCAATTAGAGACGTGTCAGGCCTAGCCCTGTGAGTTACTGTCACAATTATTGCCCTCCCCCCACCCCACCCCACTGTCCTCATTTGCAACCGTGTATTTAAGGGGATTTGGGTAATTCTAGGCCTGGGTAAAACAGCCCAACCCACAGGACAGTGGCAGGGCTGGGGATCAGGCAGCAGCCAGCATCAGATCAGGGGAAGAACCCTTGGCAGGACACCAGGCTGGGCACAGATCTGCAGGGGTGTGGAGTGGGGCTTCCCATCCACCAACAGAAGCATTCAGTCACCCAGTGGCTCTGCTTCCCTGGTGACTTTTGATGCTGCTGGTTCTCTGGCCTGCTTCACTCAGCTTTTATAACCTCCTGAAGGCAGCACATGATGACATCTTTAAGGCAAGTTTCTGAGAGGCTGGAGGAAGAGAGAATCGGGAGGGGAGGAGGGGTGGAGGGAGAGGAGAGGGAAGGGAGGACCGTGTTTGCCAGGATTTTTAGATGATAATTTTATTTCCTGTGCTTTAGCGTCTTGAGGACTGCTGGGCCTGGGGACAGGCTGCCATTTTCCAGGTTGACTGGTTCTTACAGTCAGAGCTCTCTTTGCCTTCTGAGCATGCGTTTGGGGTGCAAACCAGTTGGGTCCTGATCCTCCCCTACCCATCTGCTCACTTTTTACCAGGGTTCTACCCTGAGTCCTCCTGATTCTTAGTGGGGCTTTTATTGCTGCTATAAAATACTGTGACCGAGAGCATCTTGTGGAGAGAAGAGTTGATTTCAGCTCACACTTCCATATCATGGTCCATCACTGAGGGAAGGCAGGCCAGGAACTCTAGGCAGGAACTGAAGGGACTCTGACAGAATACTACTAACTGGCTTCCCTCATGACTTGATCAGCCTGCTTTCTTTTCTTTTTCTTTTTCTTTTCCTTCCTTCCTTCCTTCCTTCCTTCCTTCCTTCCTTCCTTCTTTCCGTTCTTTTTTCTTTCTTTTCGAGACAGGGTTTCTCTGTAGCTTTGGAGCCTATCCTGGAATTTGCTCTGTAGACCAGACTGGCTTTGAACTCACAGAGATCTGCCTGCTTCTGCCTCCCAAGTGCTGAGATTAAAGGAGTGTGCCACCACCACCTGGCTCAGTCTGCTTTCTTATACCACCCAGAACCACCTGCCCAGAGATGGCACAATACACAGTGGGCTGGGCCCTGCTGCATCAATCATCAATCAAGAGAGTGCCCTATAGACTTGCCCAAAGGCCAATCCTATGGAGACATTTTCTCAATTATGAGTCCATTTTCCAGGTAAACTTAAGGTTGTGTCAAGTTGACATAAAACTAGCCACCACAGATGGGCAATGGATAACCCAGGACTACCCCTGCCTAGAGACCACTGAAGCCACAGACAGACAACCCTCCATCTTCTCACCCACATAAATCTTTTCTTCCCACTAAACTATGGTAGCAAGCTCTGAACTGTATTCATCCCTACCTCTGCCTCCCACAGACCCCAGTGCCTTCCCCACGGAACCCTGGATGGCAGACCCAGCCACTCCCCTAGGGGTGGGGACTGTGGCTGTGTAGCAAAACTGCCTTCTCACATCTGGGCAGGCTGGGGCTTGATGTGCAAAAGAAGAGGGAAGAGAAGAAGAGAGGGAAGGAGAGACAGAAGCTGGAAATGAGGTAGAGATGCGGATGAGAAGATGCAGAGAGGAGGAGGGAGGGGTGAGCCAACATGGAGAGGGAGAGGGAGAGGGAGGGGGAGGTAGGGGTGAACCAACATGGAGAGGGAGAGGGGGGAGAGGGAGGGGGAGGGAGGGGGGAGCCGACATGGAGAGGGAGAGGGGGGGAGAGGGAGGGGTGGAGGAGACATGGGGAGGGGAAGGGGAGGCAGAGAGAGGCAATGTATTTGAGAGTGGTACATTTCTCCCATTGTACTTCCATCTCTAGAATCCAGTGTCCAGTTTCACGACTGGCTTGATCCTGGGGAGCATGAGCAAGACCTCTAGTTAGTACTGTGACTGGCTACATGAGAAAAACAAAACACTATTCAAACCAAATGCAGAACTCCACAAGAAGGGGTAAATTAAGCCATGGCACTGCCTGGCAACTGTGTCCTGAGCCATCAGGACAAGAAAAGTCTGTAGTGACTTCCTGGCATTGTCAACCAAAGGTGATTGCTTCCACTTTCGGGGCATAGGGCACTTGCATGGGGATCTGTGGTCTAGCAACTGTGGGAGGTCCCAAACTGGCTGCCCAGAATGTGAGTTAGCCTCAGTTTCCCCGATTTTTAAGTCCTGAAACCTGGGCAGCAAGAATCTCATCTCAGAGATGAGAGGTCACAGCAGAGGTGAGAGGTCACAGTGGATTGGCAGGGAAATGAAGCCTAGAAGCCAAGCATGGGGAGCCTGAGGCTGTTCTGAGAAATGGCCTAGCAGGTTGGCACTAGTTCTTAAGTCTGCTCCCACATGGTTTTGCCTGGATGGCCTCCCTATTCCCATAAGCACATGGCTGTGTGTCTCTGTTTCCTGGTGAGTTGAGGACCATGAGAAGACGAGACATTCCCCACCTCATGAGCCCGTCCTGTGTCAGAGAAACAAGGGGGCAGAGACTCATTGTTCTCACCACTGTGACAAAATGCCCACAATCCCTTAAGGAAAGAGGGGCTTGCTTCACTTAGGGGTTCTGTCCATGATAGCAGCGTGTGGGGGAGGAGGTGGCGTGGCTGCAGGAATCCCCCTCAAAGCCCCACTCTACCAGTGACCACTTCCTCCAAGCACACCCCACTTCTGAAAAATACCAGAACCTTCTAAAATAATGCTATCAGCTGGCTCAAAACATGGGCCTGGGGAGACACCTCATATTCAGATGACAACATAGTCATCTCGCATCTACTGGGTCTTCCCAAGAGCTGAGCCCTGCGGCTCCAAGCTCACCACTGCGGCTCCGAGCTCACCACTGTGGCTCATTCTACAGATATGGGAATAAGGCTTAGGGAGGAGCAGTTTCCTGTGAGGAGGACAGATGTGCAGAGGAAGAGTTGGATCTGACTCATGATCACCCCACAATCCTTCCATCTACTCTGAGAACGGCCATCAGCCTCACAAGGAGTCATTCTGGAAATGCTGCCTTGAACCCACTGTTGTATGAGCATAGAGAGTCCCCTTTGTGCGTTAAAAAACTGTAAGCTGAGTCTGGAAGCTCCCACCAGGAATCATAGCTATGTAGGAGGCAGGGGACTAGCAAGTTTGAGGTCTGTTTTGACTTCAGAGTGAGTTCAAGATGGGCCTATGCAATCTAGGGGACGCTATCTCACATTACAAAACGTCAAAAACTGGTCTCAGGATGTAGCTCAGAGATGCTGGAAGTTCAGGCCCCATCACCAAAGAAACAAATAATATTATATGTATATACCTAGAGCCAGAGATGGTGGTGCATGCCTATAATACCAATAGTTAGTTAGGAGTCTAAGATAGGAAAATTGCAAGTTTGAGGCAAACGTAGACTACACAGAGAGACTGCACCATCAAACATCCTATATGTGTGTACATACACATACATACATACATACATGGAGAGAGAGACACACCATTGACAAGTGACTGTGATTGGCTGATGTGTTTCAATGATGTGTGTAAATATACAGGCATGGATCAATATTCACACAGGTGTGGAGACACACACTCAACACATCTGTATAAGTTAAATAGAGTTAATTAAATTAAGACCACGACTATCTGTTCTGTAGGAAAGATGGTGCCCCGAAGAGGAATAAATCTAGCCAATTATGAGTCTGTGGTGCCGTCTCGGTGGTTGCCATGGTTTTTACAATAATCATTGGTCAATCGGCGTTTTGTGACAGAACTGCAATTTTAGTGTGTTTTACCCTCACCTGAAGTTTTCTTCATTTGCTCTGTAAATTTTCCCTTTGCAAAACTCAGCAGAGATTGCATGCGCAATGAGCGTGCAAGGCATGTGCAACGGTTCCAGATAGTTTATAACGAGTGTCAATCTCAGGTGAGACACGCTGTGAGGTCCCTGTTGCTTTATTTTGTCAGAAGTCAGTCTGCTCTGTGGTGGGTCACTAACAACTGAGCAGATGCTGTGGGAATCACAGAGGTCTTCTGATGGGACTCTGTCCTAGTCAGAGTGCCTCCAGGAGGCCAACCACAGCTCAGGGCTCAACAACTGCCCTGCCGACCGTGGGGTCTGTCGCTGTGGAACTTGGGATGTTCATAGAGCACCCACGGTGTGCAAGGCACTGGGGACCTTTAACCAGGAGGAGGGCAATGTCCTTGCTCTGCAGAGCAGAGACAGAGAACTCTTCCTGCAGGTAGGAAGAAGGGGAGGCGAGGGTTGGAAGGTTCGAGGTGTGGGAGGTGGAGAGAACCATCAGTAGCAGGGTAAGAGGCTTCAGCTAACAGACTTGGCTAGGTTGAGATCTGGTAAAAGTGTCATGCTCACAGTGATCAGATGGTTGCTGCAGAAACAAATGCAGGGGGCTGGGTGAGGTGAGGCAGGTGGCTCAGGCTGAGAATCATGATGGAAGAGATGCTTGCATTGGGTACCATTTGGTTGACAGAGTAGAAGATGTCACAGGAGAGAGGATGAGCCAGGATTCAGGCCTGGGGACAAGGTGGGCTGTGAAGCTGCTTCTCATGGTGCAGTGTGCAGGAGTGACAATCAGAGAAAGGACTGGGGGTGATGGGATGGGAGGTAGTGAGGTCCTTTGTGTCTGGAAGGAGATGGTGAGGGATGTTGAATGAGTCTGGGTCAGGTTGTGGAGTTTTGGGGCTCTCTGCCCATATGACTGCTTTAAACCATGCAGACAGTACTGTCTGGAGATGGAGGAGTCTAGGGAGCACTGGTGATCGAATTCTGGACTCTCAAGACTGCACAAGATGAAGGGGTCACCTGGAAGCATGACTCTCATCAGTGACCTGAATTCTTGGACCACATGGCATTCTACTACCATTTCCATGGAGAGGTAGTCAAGAGTCTGTGATCTTGAACCTGCTTAGTGGTCCATCTTTAGGAAGCATGGCTATGTTGGGGTGAGCCTAACAGGAGGTTTGGCTCCTTGTCTGAGAATTTCTGTCCTATTCTGAGAATTTCAAGGAGACTTGAAATTCTATTTCTGAACACTTGGATCCATATTCTCTTCTTTGCTTGGGCTATTAGTTGCCTAGCAACTGCTGAGGACAGGTTATCAGGGACCACGAGGACTCTTGGCTTCATGTTAGTGTCCTCATTTCCCTTTGGCCTGGTCACTTCCTCTGTTTTGTGCCTCAAGCCACTTCTCTCTACCCTTTGTGTTCCCAGTGTGCAATCACTGTGTGCTCCTTGGTAGCCCTATGGTGTGGGCAGGGTAAGGGTTACCAAATGTAACTCTGGAGCCTATCTTGGGTCTCACCCTGATGAAAGGAGAGGCAGGGCATGGAGTTAAGGTAGTTATTCTAGTTCTGATCTTGCTGAAGTTGCCGTGGCACCCTGGCATGCAGCTTCCCCTCTCTGTATCTCTCACACTGATGATCCCACATGGCGGGGAAGAAAGTGCATGAGCTCTGAATCATCAGACATGCCTTTCTGCATTGGCCGTTCTCTAGGTCCATGGCAGACATCACTGATTATTTAAGGCATTCTTTGGCATTGCCTGTCAATAAGACATCAGAATCCTTAGCACACAGGTCCTGTGCAGCCGAGTCTACAGGAAATGCTGTGGAAGGCAGGTCCACACAACAGGAAATGCCATGGGAAGGCGGGCTCACACAACAGGAAATGCCATGGGAAAGAGGGCTTACACAACAGGAAATGCCATGGGAAGGAGGGCTCCCACAACAAGAAATGCCATGGGAAGGCGGGCTCACACACAGGAAATGCCATAGGAAGGCAGGCCCACACAACAGGAAATGCCATGGGAAGGCGGGCTCACACACAGGAAATGCCATAGGAAGGCAGGCCCACACAACAGGAAATGCCATGGGAAGAAGGGCTCACACAACAGGAAATGCCATAGGAAGACGGACTCACACAACAGGAAATGCCATGGGAGGGAGGGCTCACACAACAGGAAATGCCATGGGAAGGAGGGCTCACACAACAGGACTAAGAGGTTCTTGGTATGAGATTGGAAGCTGTCCAGGAAGCCGGATGGTATTGGCCTTTTAGAGACATTAGATCACTCTCAGATAAAAGTCTCAAAACAGGGCAGGAGTCTGTGGGAAGTGCTTCACCTGTGACTGGTGAGTTCCCACTCATCAGGGACAGTGCTGGGGTTACAGCCTGTGAAGTGAGAACACAGGATGTCACCTAGACACAGGGTGTCACCAGATGCCAGAGCTTGATGGATGCTTCAAAGATAGTGATTTGTCTTCAGCTATCCAATGCCCACCCTCCTAAAAAATTTTTATTTATTTTATTACCCAATAATAAGGACATAATATTGTGTGCATAAAGTGTATGTGTGTGATTGTATGTATGTTTTGTGTAGGTGTGTTTGTGTGAGTGTATGAATATGAGTATATATATGTGTGTGTGTGTGTGTATTATGAATATGTATATGAGCATGTAGGTAAATGTGTGTATAAATGTTTATGTGTGTATGCATGTGAGTGTGTATGTGCATGTGGGTGTGTGTATAAATGTGTATGTGAGTGTGTGTGTACACGTAATATGGAAGTCAGAGATCAACTTTGGGTGACTTCTGCCACTTTATCTTTTGAGACAGGTGCTCACTGATTGGCTAGACTTGCTGGCCAGGCAGCTCTGAGGACTTGCCTGTCTCTGCCCTCTCTGCTTGAGGGTTTAGACATGTGCTTGCACTCGAGTGACGGAGCCATTCCCTAGTCTTACTGTTTCTTGTTCAGTCCTTTCTGTCCTAGTTGCTTTCTTTCGCTGCAATCAACAGCACGACCAGAAGCAACTTGTGAGGAGAGGGTTTGTTTCACGTAGAGTTCCACATCTCAGTCCATCATCAGGGAAAGTCAGGAACCTGGGGCAGGAATCTGGGGCTGGAGCTGATGCAGAGGCCACGAAGGGTTGCTGCTTACCGGCTTGTCCTTCATGGCTTGCTCAGCCTGCTTTCTTATAGAACCCAGGACCACCAGCCCAGGGATGGTACCACCCATAATGGACTGGGCCATCCCACATCAATAATTAATCAAGAAAATGTTCCACATATTTGCCTACAGGCAGTCTGATGATGAATTTTTAATTAGCTGATTAAGAAGAGTTCCCTGTCACTAAGTGGGCCTGCCATCATGTATGTCTATGTTTTTGGTTCAGTACTTGTGACTTACAAGGTGCTAAGACGTGTATGTGTGTGTGTGTGTGTGTGTGTGTGTGAATGTGTGTTTATGTGTATGTAGGTGTGTGCGCACACGTGCAGGTGTGTGGAGGCCAATTGTCAACCTTGTATGTGGTTCCTCAGGTCCATCCAATTTGGTTATTTTGAGACAGTCTTTCCCTGGGATCTGGGGTGTGTTGATCAGGCTGGCTGACTACTGAGTCTCAGGGATCCTTCTGTCTCTGTCTCTCTGGTGCTGGGATTGCAAGCCATGCATCAGCCTGGGTTCTGTCTAGTCTTGATATGTGTTGCAAACCCTGCCCCTGGTAAGACCAGGATGAAGGGCCAACCTGTGTGCTTCTTGTGTACAGACAGGAAGACCAAGGGACAAGGTGAGTTTGTGGGTTCCCAGTGTACTTTTTTCCCCCAATTCAGATGTGTGGTCCTTGCTGGGAGGGAGATGATGCAGCATCAGAAGACTCTACATCTGGGTACTGGATCTTTCTGTTTCCCAGAAAAGCCTTTATCTTCCTTTGTTCTGAACTTGAATGTGATCAAGCACAAGACTGTCAAGATGCTTGTTACTTGCTTGAGTGTGTGGGACCATGGGCACTGAGCAGAGGCCAGGCTGTGTGGGGTGTATAAGGAAATCAGTCTCCCTGCAGACTGCAGCATGACCTGGCCTTGTCTTCAGTGGGGCCGGACATCAGCTTGGCCATCAGTGAAATCAAGGAAGCTGATGACAGTTTGCTTAGGTGAGAAACAAGTTATAGAGAATTTGCAAACAGAGAGTGGGAACTGAACATGCAGTCTGGTCTCAGACAATCCCGCTCCCCCGCACCCCCTGCCACATACACATGGATCTCTGCTATTTGGCTGTTTGGAGAAGGCAGGAGCAGAGAGGTTACTGGGCCTGAGAGTGACTTTGGAATCTGGAAGGGGAGGGATGGTTGCCCAAAAAGGTCAAAGAAGGAAGACTGAAAGGCAGGAACGAGAGACATCTTGTTAACATTCGCTAGGCTGGCTTTAGTTCTAGCAGAGCAAAAAGAAATTGGAAACGCGGGGGGGGGGGGGAGAATTGAGGGATTTATTCTGTGCCTGGGACATTCCAGCATCAGCTAGCTGAACTACACCTCCTCCTGTGGCCCAGTGTGCTGTGGGCAGGTGACACCCCAGCATGGAAATGCAGGAAGGGTTAGGTCTATGTGGTTGGGCCACCAGGGTGTTTCTGGGTTGGGGTGCTACTGGGGGCTGGGCTGGTGGAGAGCGGGGGCAGCATTAGGCTTTGGCAAGTTAATTAGGGTTCACAAGTGGAGCCTGTGCACTGGGAGAGAGGACAGATTTGCATAAAGCCCATTTACATAATGTTCTTCGCAAATTACACAAGCCAGAAGGCTTCTGGCTGGCAAGAGGGGGAGGGGAGGTGGAAGATGCCTAAGCAGCCCAGCCAAAGGGAACAGGATAAGACCCCTCCCTCACCCTCTATGCCAATGGCTAGAGCTATTGCCGGTATCGTCCACCCTCAGCAGCCCACACTGCCCACCATCCCTGAGGCTCAGAGTCCACAGGGTCCCAAACTATTTCTGCTTTGGCAGAAAACTTGGGGGCTCTCTGCTGCCCTCAGTGTAGGTCCCCACCTCTTTAGTTAACCTACATGGCCATCCTGGAGGATGGTCACTCCTCCATCACTGGAGGACTGTCCACCCTCTGGACCCCATCTTCCATCAGGCCCCCTTGTCTTTCCCAAGTTCTATCTCATCCAAAGATTTGTGTGCTGGCCTTACTCTGCTCTTGCTGTCAATTGCCTCTGAGACAAGGCCCTGACCCCCTCCCTTTGGGACACTTCTAAGTATGCTTATGTCCTCTCTGTGTCCCCATCACATGGTCAAGGGGCCTTTGTTCAGCTGTATTTGAGACTCTCTTTGGTGTGCAAAGATCCTGGGAGACAGCATCTTTGCCTTTGGGAATACAGCCCCTGGCCAGGCTTGAGAGTAGGCTCCATCCTGGATCTAGTACCAATAAACAACAGACCACATGTTGGAAGCTGTATGGATATACTGGGGCAGGCTCCCCCAGGGAGTGGGATCGGAGGCACATGCAGGCAAGTATCTCAAATCATCGATAGTCTGTTCAGGGACAGGGTCGGGGAACACAGACAGGGATAAGACTTAAAGAATAGGCAATGAATGTGAGTCTCAGATTCTCTACAGAAACAGACCTGGCAGGCTTTGGGAGCCCCCGAAGTCTGTGAGAAAAGAGGGCAAAGGGGGTTCATAGCTACTGAGTACCTACTAAGCACTTACCCACCGGACCATACAGATGCTTTCTGCTCTGAGAGCTGTTCAATTAGAACTTTCTAGGTTGTTCTAGAACTTTAGTCAAACACGATCGCCACTGGCCTCAGGGAGCTACAGTAGATCTGACTATCTGAATCTTAGATGTATCACGATTTAATCTGAGCACTCACAGGCAAGTGATGGCATCCAGCATGTGGATGAAGTGTTTTCTCTTTGTGGATGAAGCCTGTCCAGGGCTCCTTCCATCGTCCTGTCTTTCTGTCCCCTGTCTGTTACTCTTTCTGATTGAGGTACCCCCAATGTATCTCCCACCTATTCCTGGACATCCCACCCACACCGAGGTTTAATTTTAGCTGATTCTCTCCCAAGGACAAAGTCTATATTTTTATTTTAATTTATGTCTCCTGAACCGCTTCCAACTTTTACTTTTAGAACTGTCAGGATCGGTGACATGTGGCGTTTTAGGTACTTTTCTGCTGGTGGGTCCTAAATCTATTGTCATTTTATGTCACTTGGCAAAATGTACGAAATGCCAGAAGCGTTATAAACAGAGACAATTTATGTCCTGGGTGGGGGAGGTTAAGAGAATGAATACAATCTAGTCCCCCCCCCCCGAGACTTTTTCATCAGTGTGCTAGCTGCAGGTGCCTGTTTGACACCCTGTGGGGTGGATTTTCCCAGCTCTGGGACACAGACCCAATTGCTGTGGGTCCCCACCCCTGCCTAGGGGTGGTGTACCTAGCATGGGCACCTAGGGTGGAGCTGTACTCTGCTGGAGGAAGAAGGATGAAGAAAGGGAGACATTCATGGGAATTCTAAAGGCCATTGGCCTCCAGCTCCTCTTTCTGGCCTTGCTGCTACCCAAAGACTTTCTGAAGCTCCCTAGTACCCCATGTGCAGACTGGCAGAGGCCTAGGATTGCACCCCAGAGTGTTTGCCTGGGTGGCCTTCGGGGCTCCGAGTACCGACTCCTCTGTAACGGGCTCAGGCACCTGTTCTTTCAAATGCTTACCCTTTTATTTCCCCGAAGATTTTGCACTCCACTTCACACCTGCCTGTGCTGCTGGCCATCTCACACCTGGAGGTGACACTAAGTCCAGCTCGGACATGTTCTCTCTGTTATCCAACAGGTGCATGAAAAAGAATTAAAGACTAGACATAACTATAGTAGTGTGCTCAGGCTTTTGGTGTGAGCGATGGAGGCACGGTGATAGCTCTAATAGTATGCCCAAGAGTTACCATTGCTGCATGTACAAACCAGGGGGGTGCCCTCATCTTACTCTTTCTGTGACTGGCTTGTGCTCCTCATTTTAAAGATGAGAAAACAAGCCCAGAATGGCAAAGCAACTTAGCTGAGGTCACATAGCCTGTGTTTGGACCCCAGGGCTTAGGGATTCCAGAGTCTCCTTAAGTAGGCTGATGTTGGAAAGCATAGGGTTTAGTGGGAAGGAACCTACCAACCTCTGGTCCCTCCCAAAGCCACCCCCTTGCATCTGCAGAGAAAGGGGCTGTGGCAATTGGGACTGGGCTGGGCGTGTCCTGCAGAGAAAGGGGCTGTGCAGATGACCCGATTAAAATTCATGTGGCTTCAGAAATTCAATGTTGACTCAGGTGCTGCAGATCGGTATGAAAATTCTGAGGAAGGCCTAGTAGTGCTTCTGAAATCAAATGGTTGAAGGGCTGCTAATGAGGCAGTCGAGGGCCTTCTGTCACCCTGGGGGACCCGGGGCGAGGAGGCTGCATTATTCATGATCTCTTATTTGAGTTTAAACCTCAAGGAGGGTCTGGGAGGGGCAGGGGAGGGGGTGGCAGCTCAGGATGGGAAGGCTAGTGACTACTCCATTGCTGCATGTTAGCTGGGCCCGTGCTATGCTCCCCTGCATCTTCCCACCATGGCAGTGAGGACAGCTAAGGGGCACGGGTTCAGGGAGGCTTGCTCTGTGTGTGGTGGGTGTGCTCTGTGTGTGTAGTGGGTGTGCTCTGTGTGTGTGTGTGTGTGTGTGTGTGCTGGGTGTGCTCTGTGTGTGTGCTGGGTGTGCTCTGTGTGTGTGCTGGGTGTGCTCTGTGTGTGTGTGTGCTGGGTGTGCTGTGTGTGTGTGTGTGTGTGTGTGTGTGTGCTGGGTGTGTTCTGTGTGTGTGTGTGCTGGGTGTGCTCTGTGTGTGTGCTGGGTGTGCTCTGTGTGTGTGTGTGCTGGGTGTGCTCTGTGTGCGTGCTGGGTGTGCTCTGTGTGTGATGAGTGTGTGTGAAACCACCACGAGTCTCAGTTTCTTTTGCCCCTGTAATATGGGACAGTGAGAGATTCCTCTCCCCAATTAGGTCCTTCCTCCTGCTTCCTCTCCCCTCCCTCCCTC
>NC_022010.1:1621076-1622505 GCF_000317375.1 Microtus ochrogaster | reverse complement strand
CCTCCCTCCCTTCTTCTTTCCCTCCCTCTCTTTCTTCCTTTCTCCTTCATCTTCTCTCTCCTTCTTTCCTTCCGTCGTTTCTTCTCCTTTTGTTTTGAAACTCAGGGTCTTGCTATGTTTCTGACCATGAATTCACCATGTAGCCCAAGCTAGCCTTCAATCTACAGTTCTCCCACCACAGTCTCCCAAGAGCTAGATGGCTGGTATACTCCATCAGGCAAGGCTGTGCAGAAGAGGGTCAAAAGCTGCATGATTACGCTTCTGGTAGAAGTTCCTGGAGTGACTGGGGTCTAGTTTGTGGCTTTGGAGCAGGACTGAGCATCTCCACATTCCATAGAACTAAAGATGAGGCAGGTTACCCCATCCTATGAACAGTCAGGAGAGTCAACAGAAGGTGTCCATTGGGCAGATCCACAGATCCAAAAAACCTGTTTGTAAGCACAAGGAGGAGATGTGAAAACAGCTACCTCCATCCTGGAGGCCATGCAGTCATTGGCTGAACCCAGGTCTCCATGACTGAGGCTCTGCAGTCATTGGCTGAACCCAGGTCTCCATAACTGAAGCTCTGCAGTCATTGGCTGAACCCAGGTCTCCATGACTGAGGCTTTGCAGTCATTGGCTGGGTTCTGGCAGCCTTCGCTTTAACCCTCTTGCCCTGAGGTCCTTACACACCCGAGTTTTGTGTTCTGCTGGTGCCCCTCCCTGTCCCCTGTCCACCCTTCAGTACGGCCCTTTTCCCTTCCATCCGCCAATCACACTCTTCTGTCTTTCCTGAGCAAAACCATGGTTGAGGGAGCCCCTGAAGAACCAGTCTCCCCTGGAGAAGGAAGGGATGTTGCCTCCAGGGTGATTTGCCCTCAATGAAGCATCAACAGCCCTTACACCAAATATCTATGAGAATTATGAGAGGCATCCCAGGATTGTCAACAACTAAGACATTTACCCATTGCTTGTAGCAGTTGTATGCCTGGTAATTGTGGCCTTTCTGTTCTGTTGGACCCATTCTGATTTATTTATATGAAAGCTGCAATGATCAACACAAGATAGTCACTCACAGCCAGTCCAGTTCAGTCAATTAAAAGCTTTTTATTGATGGCCAGACCAAGAGAGGCCTTGAACCCTTGAAAAGTCTTTTGGTGCCTAAATTCAGGGATCCAGCATTTAAAAAGGCAAAACCTGTTGGTGCCACACTCAGGCCTGTGTTTTCCATGCTTTTTTCTCGGTCCTGCTAGGGCCCTCCACTTAGGGCCAGGCCCTTTCCAGTCCTAAATATGGATATAGGGTCCCTGGTCTACACAGTTGGCTAAGGTGGCTGCCTTTCCTGTCGTCTGGCAGAGCTGTCTCCAAAAAGAGAAAGCTGACTCCTGACAAGCCAGACGGTCAGCCAGAGGGTGGCTCCTGCCTCCTCTCCATTCCTTCATGGCCTGTG
>NC_022010.1:1619470-1620203 GCF_000317375.1 Microtus ochrogaster | reverse complement strand
GAACTCAGACCCATGCATTCTGTGGTTACTGCAGGCATTCTGAACTCAGACCCACGCATTCTGTGGTTACTGCAGGCATTCTGAACTCAGACCCACGCATTCTGTGGTTACCGCAGGCATTCTGAACTCAGGTATCTGCCCAACTTAAAGCAGCTGATTCCCTCAAATCCTTTAAACAGGGCCACGTCAATACCTGAAGTGCAGCAGACAAAGCCCAGGATGTGTGTGATAGTGTTTGCTGACGTGGACACCTCCCTAAGATAATCTCCTTGAGTTTGCCCACATGGGCTGTTAAATCAACAAGATGTCAGGCTGTTCACACAGTGTGGGATCAAATGCTAACAGCCTGGGCTCTGCAGTCACCAGGCAGGATTCTGACACCAAGTTTGTCACTCACAAAGAAGACAGCTGTGATATCCATCTCCTGGCCTCAGTTTCTCTCTCTGCCTCATAGACAGATCCGAGATGCTTCAGAAGGTACCACTGGGTTCTGAAGAATCTATAATGGGCTGTATCCTTCATGCCTACTTGTGCCTGTCTATGAGCTTGCAGCCTTGAGGTGAGGTTCGATAACGCAGTCCAGGCTGGCCTTGATTCATCATCCCCCTGTTTCAGCCTCTCTAGTGCCGACATTACACGCATGTCACCACACCCCACAGTTGATGGACTCCTAGTCAGGGAACAAAAGGCAATTGAAAGTGAACACTGTGAAGAGTGTCATAGAACAGGAAGG
>NC_022010.1:1600621-1617741 GCF_000317375.1 Microtus ochrogaster | reverse complement strand
GTGTGCACCATAGTCCAGGGAGGTGAGGTGGTGTGCACCATAGTCCAGGGAGGTGAGGTGGTGTGCGCCACAGTCCAGGGAGGTCTGCAGCTACTTTTGCATGGCTGTAAATGTAAAGGAGGGAAGGGTTATTTTGGCTCATCATTCAGAGGGCTTGTATAGATCATGACTTGTTATCCCTATGTGTTAGGGCACTGTTCACTTCCTGGTCAACAGGAAACAGCGTGTGAGACAGGAAGAAGCCAAGGATGATCTACTGGCCTCCAGTGACCTACTTCAGGCAGCTCAGCCCAACCTCCTACAAATTCCACAACCAGGAAAAACACCTCTTGGGAATCAAATGCACAACACACAGGTTGAGGGACAGTGACATTCCTGTCTGAGGGTTTGCACTGGCCAGACAGACAGTGTTGTTGCACCTCAGTGTGATGACCGGGAGGCAGCAATCAAGAGTTCCTGTATGCAGTAGCCCTTCACTGTTGGAGCAGCTTTCTTGGTCATGTGATTGAACCCAAGGATTCTTGGGAATTAGAGACCTTCATACCTCCATGCAGTCCTGAACCTTCCAAGAGTTGGTGAGCATGACCAGCCCAGTGTTCTCAGAGCTGCTCCAGGTTTAGAACAGACGTGTGTCCTGGGCTTTCGCTCTGTCAGGGAAGCAGTTACTGCTTGATTGCCCTAATGGAAGCCGGAGAGTCGATCCTGAACCTCTCTTAACTGGGGTTTAATTTGGCCACAGCTATTGATGATTTAATAACAGCTGCCTGATTATGGAGGCTTTGTCTAAAGACTCTAATTCCCCCCGGCTAATTGCTGAGTGTTTGATTAACCCGGTGGCACTCATGAAACTCTGCTCAGTATCTTTCTCACTGGATCAACCCTTGAGCCTCACCACAGCCCGGTTCCCATCTCTGGTGGGGTGATGTGGGGGCTGGGGCGTCATCTGTGGCTAGGAGCTGTTGTGAGCACTGAAGGGGTTGCCAGGGATATTCCAGGCTTGTGACAACCTAGAATATCTCTTGACAGCTGTGCAGTGTCTTCTGGGTCACAGGATCAGTTTCAGCGGTTAACTGTTTCTCCACGGCCTTTGGAGAACCCAGGGAAAGGGGTCCTGCACATTTCGTCAGGTTTCCTAAGCATTCATTCAAGTCATTTGCCCTTCAAATGCGTGCATTACTGGCATCAAGGAGGAGCTTGGAAGGGGTGGAGTTGCCTTGGAGGGGAAGAAAGACCACGCGTGAGTTCCTATCCTTGAATACTTCCGCCTTCTGGCTGCTTAGCTCCGGCTCACCAACAGACGTGAAGTCCTTGAAGCTCCAAGTGCCCTGCTTTGAGTTCTTCCCTGTCAAGATGCTTCTTGAAGGCAGTACAAGACACTTGTGACCTCTGAGTGTATGCATGGAAGCCATGTCTCAATTTGCTTCTCACACTCTCTAAATTGTGAAGGAGACTAACCAGTGCTGTTAAGGTCACACTGCTGGTTAGCAGGTCATCTGGAAGCAGAATTGAGGTAACTCTGTAACATCTCAGCCATGCTTCTGGGCGCCTAGAGATTCAGGAGTCAGCTATGCACAGTGGAGGTGGAAGGGCACTGAAGCTCCCCAAGGTCTTCCTGAGCCAAGATGAATGCTAGTGCACACCTCGTCTGTAGCAACCTGGGTTCTCACCTGATTGCCCTGAATCACCCACTGGCCTCATTGATCATCATTTTGTGGTTGGGATAGCGGTGGTGGGGCAGCTGAGTCCTGGAGGGAGAGAGCTATTTGCCCAAAGTTGTGTGTCTAGTAGTAAGTGGAAGCGTCTTAACCACCCGAGCTGGGAGAACATTTGTGGCAAGAACTTACTGTCTGAATGCAACTTCTGTTCATTCTTTATGTCTCTCCACGGTTCAAATGTGTGATGTGAACTTTCCAAGTGGAGGCAGCTGTCAGTCACATGGTGGACTGTCCACCACCACCACCACCACAGTGTACATGGACATAGCTCTCAGCTCAGTGGTGGAATGCATCCATCAACTACATGACAAAAGGCATCCACTAGTTAAACAATACACATGGAGGAAGCAGCCGTTAGATAAATGGTGGAGACCATGGATGTATCCATCAGTTCAGTGGTGGGCATGGTGGATTCAGCCATCAGATAAAAAGTAGACAAAGTGGAAGGGCTGCCAGTTCAGGGTGGACACAGCCATTGGCTAGATGCTGGTCCACCCGTCATCTATATCCATTCATCAGAACTGCTGTCACCCACGCTAACAAAATCTCCTTTAGCAGGGATGTTTCATCCCAGGTCTCTCCTTAGGTGGCGTCTAAACCAAGAGAGGAGGTGCCGTTGGTGAGGTCTTGCTTTTTTCTCTTTCCTGAGGCCACTGTGAGCTTTATTGGGTGAAAGGCTGTCAGTGGATTCTCACAGCCCAGGCGGAGGTCTGCCCTGCCTGTCATGTGAGCCAGCAGGATGGCTTCAGCAGAAGCCTCTCATTTGGATTTTAACCATGGCATTTAGCACGGTGCTCACTCTGACGTCTGAGTTGTTTTGAGAGAGAGGAAGGCTGCAAATATCTTCTTCAGATTGTATGTCACTTATGTTTGTTTTTCACTCTAGCATGGATACTAGTAAATTACATTTTAAAAAATTCCCACACTCACAGTGGCAAGGTCTGATGTAACAGTGACAGGCCAGATAGGCCTATGTCCTGTGGAAAATCTGCCTGCCTCAGTAAAGGGCAGAGAAGGGACCCTGAGGGAGCCTCATCCCACATATGAAGGGGAGTGGGAGGTGGCATCCTCCAGCCAGAGAACCAGAAGTCCTCGTAGCAGAAGCAACTGAAACCTGAAGGTGATGAGACACTTCCTGATGCTGTGGGAAGACTTGGGTGTTGCAGTTGGAAAGATGTGGGCTGGTACCTGGAGACAGCTCGGTGATTAGGAGCACTGCATGGTCTTGAGGACCACCATGGTCTTGGGTGGCTCACAACTGCCTACAGCTTCAACTCCAAGGGTTCTGACACCCTTTTTCTGAACTTCGGGGACACCAACCCTCATGTTCACATATGCACCAACTCATACAGAGACACGATTAAAAATAAATCTTATAAAAGAGGTGGTTCAAAAGCAGGCTGCCGATTCTCCATGGCCTGTTTCCTCAGCTGATAAATGGGAATGCTAGAGAGACATAGAGCCCACCTCACAAGGTCATGAAGAAGAGAAAGATGGCTGGGCCCAGAGGTGCATGCCTTTAATCCCAGCACTCAGGAGCCAGAGCGCCAATCTCTGTGAGTTTGAGGCCAGCCTGGCCCACATAGTGACTTCCAGAACAGCCAGCCACAGCTACATAGTGAGACTATCTTGAAAATAACAAAATAACAAAAGAAGGGGGTTGTTCTTTCAGACAAGAGAATGAGATTTGTTGAGATGCAAGAGGTGCGGTGGTGGGACTCGACCTGCCAGAAGTGGGTCAGAAGGCAATCCCAGAAGACTTCCCATAGGACGATCCCTCCATTAGTGCTGAGTTTGAAGTGAGGCAGCAGATGTTAGATGCTCAGCACAGTGCCTGATATGCACTGTGTGCCCAGAAAGCCCTTAGGAAAGGGAATGTAGTTTCCTAGCCTGGTGGGGACCAGGCCCTACCAGTCCCTTCGGAGCCTGAGTAGGCTCTGCCTTTAGGTCCCTTTCCCTCCTGATTTTCCTGTAGCTCCATGGCTGGGTCTCAGCCCCTTTCCTTCATCTGACATGACAGGGGAGGGTTGCAGAGCCGGGAAGAGGGGCTTGAAGAAGATGGATGCTGGTACTGTTGCCACAGCAGCCACAGGATGGGCAGGAGGCCCGCTGCCAGGAGTGGTCTCTGCTTTTCCTGGATTCCCAAGCCTTTTGGTAAAGGCAGGAGATCTAGTAGGGACCCAAGGACATAGACTTGGCCTTAGAAGACAGCTGAGGAGCTAGTGCTGTTTCTGAAGTCTTTTTGGATCTATGGCCTTGTTGGGGAAGACCTGCTGACCCCTATGCTGAAAGATGGGAACCAGCACCCAGGAGGGATGTGGAGAGGGCAGGTTTCCTAAGCACCTACTATATACCTGGTATGTACAGCTGGCTTCCGACCAACCCATCCCCCTCTCCAACAGAGTATGTGGTCCTCAGGGAGAAGAGGCATTGTGGGTGAATTCTAGCTGTAGAGAGATCGTGGTTTAAAGCCGTCTCTTCTTCCCACTTAGGGATCAGTACACACCATCTTCTGTCTCTGGGTCCTGGTGTCCTCGTCGGCAAAGCAGTTGAAGTTGGACAATGCTACATACCTGTGCCACCTGCCCCACCATGTAGTGGTGATTTCTAGATGGCGGGGTAAGGTATTTGAAAGCATACCTTGTAGGCCAGACATTGTGTCTTGCTTGTGTCTGCACAGGGCTGTGTGGAGGGACCTGTACCGTGATAGTTTCCCTACCAGTAACCTCACAGGAATTCACAATAGCTATAAGAAAGAGAAAAACAAGGTCCAGTTAACATGAATGCCAGCTTGTTGGGGTTTCTGTCCCACCCAGTACCCCATAGCCAGCAAGTCCCAAAGAAAATAACACAGAGATCTCCATAAGTTATAAAACTGATTGGCCCATTAGCTCAGGCTACTTATTAGCTCTTGTAGCTAATATTAATCCATTGTTCTTATTTATGTTAGCCACATGGCTCAGTACCTTTCTCAGCTGGGTAAATTACATCCTGCTTCTTTGGTGGTCTCAGAATTCTCCTGTTCTCATGACCTTCCTCTACTTCCTGTCTGGTTGACCCGCCTATACTCCTGCCTGGCCAATCAGCGTTTTATTAAAATACATGATTGACAGAATACAGATAATTCTCCCACACCAGTCCAGAGAGGTTGCACAAGTCACCTGGCCCACAGCTGGGATGTGCGGCGGGCTTCTTGACCTGCGAGGAAGAAACACCACCACACGAGGATTCTTCTCAGATCACGCTTTAATGGAGTGCCCTTGGTTGAGAGAGAACATGAAGCGAAGGGGGCCGAGAGCACTAAGGCAGCTGCTTATATAGGGAATTGGCACATGGGTCGCCCTGTGATTGGCTGCCACCATCAGCTGACACCAGACTGTATCGAGATAGGCCCAGGGACCCCCCATCCACCGTGCATGCGGGAAGCGGGGGACACGCAGCTCTCAAAGGCATAGCCAAATATGGGGTTGTTTATAACCAACAAGACAGGATGTGGCGCCATCTTGTAATGGCGATCCTGTCCAGCTCACTACAGAGATGGGTCCTTGGGAACGGGTAGCCTTGCTAAGCAGGGAGTGGGCATGATGTTGCTGGGGACTGGGCCCAGGGGCCTTGTCACAGAGTTACTTGGTCCTTGACTCCCTGGAATCTGAAAAGACAGAGGAGGTTGATACCTGCTGCAGTCCTGTGCCTCCTACTGTGGATTGTGTGTGCGTGTGTGCATGTGTGTGTATATGTGTGGTATGCATGTGCACACAGGGGATCAGAGGAGAACTTGTAAGCGTTAGTCTTCCTTTGCAGTGTGGGTGCAGGGTCCTCCCTACTTCAACCCTCCTGGTCTCATTGACAATCTGTGCTCATTTTTGTCCTGTCCTACACATCTTCTGGAAAGTGTTCTTCAGCCTTTTACCCAGGCATCCCCCTCTGGAAAGCTGCAAACTGCTCTGGACAGTGAGGTCCACGTTCCCTGAGCTGCACGAGGCCTCGGGGTGGGGAGGGGGAGGACACTTGCTGTGGAAGTTACTAGTTCCCCTGGCTTTGATGATAATCTGCTTAATGTCTTGTGTCAAACTAATTACTGAATAATTACCTTTTTTAATAACAGGTACTTTTAATTGGTGCAGGGTTAAACAATGCTGTTGTAAAAATCGGTTGTTTTACATTTATGGCTCCAGTTTATGAAGGGCTGGGACATAATATCAAACACTCCACAGAGCCTGTGGGGGTGCGTGAATGAGGACACAGCTGATCCTCCTGTCTGTGGGGTGAGGACACACACAGCTGATCCTCCTGTCTGTGGGGTGAGGACACAGCTGACCCTCCTGTCTGTGGGGTCCGTGGATGAGGCACTGCTGATCCTCCTGTCTGTTGTCTGTTTCACTCTCAGAGATACATGCTCTGTGCTATACTCAGAGAAGGATGACAGAGATGCCCCCAGAGGCCTCCAGGTAAACTGAGGCCAAGAAACTCCACCTGAAGTGGAGACTGAGCTTACATTTCTGCCCAATCCGTGCCAAGATTTTTTTTTTTTGGTTTTTGTTTCAAAAGATTTATTGTGTGTGTGTGTGTGTGTGTGTGTGTGTGTGTGTGTCTGTGTGTACGCTTCTATGCACACTTGCAAATGGGCTCCTGTGGAGTACAGAGAGGGCATCAGATCCTCTGGAATAGGGGTTACAGGAGATTATGAGCATTCCAAGATGGTGTTGGAACCCGAACTTGGATCCTCTTGAAGAGCAGTACATGGCTCTCAACTACAGAGTTGTCTCTCCAGCTACAACCCCAAGGTTTCAAAGGTGCTGTAATAAATCAAAAGCCTGGGGCAAGGACTGGGTTTGATCAGCTCTACAGCCCAGCTCTGTAGACTGAGGGTGGGGTCTCCCCCTCTTTGGAAGGTGGCTTCATCACTTATAAAAGGAAAGGGCTGTGACAGTATCCGCACCCACAGTCTGCCAAAATCAGGTGGACAGACATCGGTGAGGACATGGGGATGGGAGGCAGGACACAACCACTCCTGGGGATCCCCCTCAAGGGATTGTCTCCTCGTCCTCCCCTGCAGACCCCTGGGTACCCAGTGGAGAGAATCCCTCAGGTCTTGACTGAGAAAGTGCACACACTCATCTCATTACTGCAGCTTTCTGCATTCCATTAAAATGCTGACAGGCCATTTCATAATAATTTATTAGCACAGAGTCAATTTTTATTAATTACGATCATTAATTTATCAGTGTTCCCGTCATCTGAAGTTTGGTCAGAAATGAAAGGCAAGAAGTACAGAAAGAAAAATAGGGGAAGTAGCAGTTGGGGGGAGTAGAGTGTCGGAGGCAGGGAGGGCGATGGTGTCACAGGCAGGTGACAGCAGGAGGCCTGACACCTTGGGAGGCCTGGCCAGCGGGCTCTGAGGCCCTGGAGTTGTAAGCACGGGACCCTGTTGAGTGTGAAAGCCAAGGGAGTTAGAGATGGTGTGGACTGAGTGTCACGGACCTGGGGACCCAAGACCTCCAAGTTCCCACTTCTGTGCTGTCAGTTCAGCCTGGTGCTTCCTGATAGCCCACCCCATCTGGGGACTTGGTTTCCTGGCTGATGCCCACTTCATTCTTCAGGTTATCAGCCGATGGTGGCAGTGATCTAGTCATCAGTCTAGTCCTGACTGTTGCTCCATCTCCAGAACCCACAGAGCAGGAACCTAGTCCCGACTGTCACTCCATCTCCAGAACATGCACAGCAGGAATCCAGTCCCGACTGTCGCTCCATCTCCAGAACCCGCACAGCAGGAACCCAGTCCCGACTGTTGCTTCATCTCCAGAACCCGCAGAGCAGGAATCCAGTCCTGACTGTTGCTCCATCTCCAGAACCCACAGAGCAGGAACCTAGTCCCGACTGTCACTCCATCTCCAGAACCCGCAGAGCAGGAATCCAGTCCCGACTGTTGCTCCATCTCCAGAACCCGCAGAGCAGGAACCTAGTCCCGACTGTCACTCCATCTCCAGAACCCGCAGAGCAGGAATCCAGTCCCGACTGTTGCTCCATCTCCAGAACCTGCAGAGCAGGAACCTAGTCCTGACTATCGCTCCATCTCCAGAACACGCACAGCAGGAATCCAGTCCTGACTGTTGCTCCAACTCTAGAGCCTGCAGAGCAGAAACCTAGTCCTGACTGTCACTCCATCTCCAGAATCCACAGAGCAGGAACCTAGTCCTGACTGTTGCTCCATCTCCAGAGCCTGCAGAGCATCCAGCAAAGGCTTATGGAGGGCATGAACACTCACCCCTCACCCCTGCTGTGCCATGTCTGGTTCTGTAGCAGAGGCCCAGAGAGGCAACCAAATATAACAAAAGTCACACAGAAAACTTCAGACTAGGAAGTAAGCCTTCTGAGTTGACCAGGAACCTTTAGAACCTTCAGAACCCCCTCCTGGGTTCTGGCAATTTCTGCAGCCTAGCCTTTGGGACCGCTCTTGTTCATCACAAATCAAAACCTCAAACCAAAAGTTTGGATTGGAGACAGGATGGACTGTCTGTCTCTGAGCCCTGGTCTTGCTTCAGGAGCCTCACCTTCATCCCAGCTCCATTCCTGACCCTTTAGGTGGGAACTCCTTCACACACTTAACTGCAGAAACCCCCAAAGGAGCTGGGGAAACCCACAGGTGCTGGCCACCACCCTGGGCCTAGGACTCTCGTCACTGCTGCTGGACTGCCGGAAGCGTGGTGCTCTGCCCTTGGCACTGGCGGCAGGGCCCTGACTGACCATTGTCCCTTTGTCCCACCGTCTGTGTGGCAGTTCTCTTTCATCTCATCTTTCTGTAACTCCTCCCTCTTCCCATCCAACTCCAGGTCACACAGTTGGCGTGCCCCTTTGTAAGAAGCCGGACACTGGCATTGCAGCTTTCTGACCACCACCACTGTAAGGCCTGTGCAGTGGGGTGGGTGGAGAGCTTCCTTTAGGATCTGGTATCAGGGCTTTGATAGTTAACTAGCCAGGCCACCAGCCTTAGAGAGTTCAAAAGACCCTGCTGGCCTCATGGCTGCCAGGTGACCTTCCAGGACTGGTTTCCTGGGTGCCAACAACCCCATTCGATTCTGCTCTCAGCACTTAGTTTGGGCTTTGACTTGGATTTGGCTTGAGGCTTAACCACCAATGGAAAAATCCAGTAGAATCAGAATGATGGTCCACACATAGCCCCCAGGAGTGCCCGGTACAGAGAAGCCCAGAGGTTGACTATTTCCACTCTTGAGAAAGTCCTTCTTGTGGCTCCGGGTATACTGCTGACCTCAGTAGCCATGCTAAACCCTCCCTGGGGACACAGGGCAGCCTGCCCACAGACCCTGCCGAGCCTCATGTGCTTGTGTGGCATCAGAGGCTCCTAGGCCAGGCCTGCCAGGTGGCAGTGTTCTTAATGCCCTCAAAGCCCAAGGGCTTCTCTGGATAGCCCAGAGTCCCCAATTCAGCAGGTGTTCTCTTAACTAGTAACAGTAGCTCTGAGTTAGTGCTGCAGTGCCTGGCAGGCTGATAGTGCTAGGGCCCTTTGAGAGGAGTTCTGAGGTCAACCTGTTCCTGTCCAGGCTCCCGTCCAGGCAAGTGTCACATGTGGGATGGATCGGCGATTAATATCTCATGATTGCAGACACTCTTATCTGACCTGGGACAGCTGACAAGAGTCAGGGTGGGGACAGATGGCTGCTGTCAGATCCAGACATGACACGGGTTGGCTGTGGTATGGTGCTGCAGGCAGCCCCGCATCCAGCAGACCATGGCTCATGGGGTCCTTCATGGCAGGGGAGACTACAGTGATATTTTATTTTTTAATAAACAAAGCTTGCCTAAATATCAGAAGGACAAAGCTAAGTCACTAGAGGTTAGGCAATGGTGGCATACACCATTAATCCCAGGATTTGGGAAATAGAGGGAGATGGATCTCTATGAGTTTAAGGCCACCCTGGAATACACAAGATCAGTGCAGAAACAAATTCAGGTGGTGGTGATTCACACCTTTAATCCCAGCACTAGAGGGAATATAAAATGAGAGGAGAGAGAGGCTCTGTCTGCTGAGTCTGCCTAGGTTGCTTTGTCTGCTTACTCTGTGGTCACCAGCCTTGGAAGAGGTGAGACTTCTCTAGTGGCTTGGCTGCTTTGCTTTTCTGGTTTTCAGGTTGAATCTAGATATCTGTCTCTAGATTTTTATTATTTGTGCTTCAGGAGACCAATAATTGTGAGGCTTAGGCTCCGTGGACAGGGTAGGAAGCAGGGAGTGGAGTTCAGTCTGGATGAGTCACAGGCTATGAAGCCATGGGTCAACATCTTCAGGTAAGGAGCACTGCTGGGCCCAAGCTCCACAGACTAAAACTCTAGGACCTCAGGCAAGGACTTAACCCTGCTTAGCAAGTTCCATGCATGCAGCAAGCCCTCTATACTTGGTCATAGCTCCCAAGCACAAAAGCTCAGAGCCCTGTCCTGAGGGTGAGGTCGTCCTGACACCCACGTGAGTAACACTACCCACAGAGAAGAAGAGCCCAGGAAACAGTGGTGTTGGGAGTTGGGGCAACATTCCTTCATGTTCTGTAGCTTCTTCCACAGTTTCCAGATGCAGAACAGGTGATGAGTTCCCAAAGCTTACATAGAAGACACTGGGGCATGCTGGTCCAGAAGGACAGGTGTGGGTTAGGACTCTTGAGGTCCTGACAGGATTCACAGAGGATGAGAACACTGTGAGTGAGTGATGGTCCTCTGAGTCAAGCAGCCGATATTGGGAGCTCAGCTGTGCCCATTTGCAAAAGATCATCTTGACGTACTTGGAATGGTTCAGAGTAGGGGCTGAGTATCTAGCCATGCCCTACCACTTGACAACACTGCATGTAGCTTGGAAGGGGTGGAATATATAGAGGCCAGGATAGGCTAACGCAGGGACTAGAAATATATACAGGCCAAGAGATTTAGGCTTTACAAAAGACAGTGGTGAAAAGATTTGAAATGATTAAGGAAATTATTGAAGCTGATAAGCAGGGACAGAATGTACAAGAACAGGATTTAACATGGCCAGTATGTGTCAGAGTCAGAGATGACTTATCCAGGGTGTGTGTTTTTTTGTTATTCAAGACAAGGTTTCTCTGTAGCTTTGGTGCCTGTCCTGGAACTAGCTCTTGTAGACCAGGCTGGCCTCAAAATCACAGAGATCTGCCTGCCTCTGCCTCCTGAGTGCTGGGATTAAAGGCATGTGCCACCACTGCCCAGCTCTTATCCAAGTTTTTAGCCTCCTATCCTGTAATCACCTCTGAAAAAGTAGCAAGTTCTAAATGTCCAAAAGGATGCAAAAAATGTAGATGGAAACCTATAGGTATGAATGATCTAAAAAAAAATTAAGCAAGCAGTAGTATCTTATAGCTTGCATTCACCATTTGATGGTAAAGACATGCGCTTCCAGCAATAAGGCTACCCCACATGATTGGCTTCAATTAGTTTCAGTGGTCCTGGAAGGCAGGCTGCAACTACTGTGGAAATGCTATTGGTGAGAAGAGGCAAAAATTTTAGAATAACAGAGAAAAGCAGAAGAATTTGAGTTTTCCCAAGATCAAAGTCTTGGCAAGGACACTTATGCTGACCCACAGGATCAAGCTCTTTACAATGAACACATCTTGTGCCTATGCCACATAGCAGCATTAAATGCTTGGGACAGGATTCAAGAACAGGAAAACAAAGTGAATCATATATTAGGGTTAAACAGGACCAAAGAGAACCCTTTAGTGATGTTTTACAAAAATTAACTAAGGCTGTACAAATTGGAGTAACAGACCCAGAAGCTAGATGAGTACTTATTGAATCTCGGCTTTTGAAAATGCTAACTTAGAATGCAAAAAGATAGTTGGACCTTTCAAGGTTAGATCAGCACCAATGTGAGTGGATCCTGCATACAATTAATGTTGAAACATTTGACTATAATAACTGAGGCTTGGGTAGGAGAAGCAATTTCCAAAGGGATGAGAAGACATCAAAATGCTAAATGTTTTAATTGTGATAGAATAGGACACCTGAAAAGGAATTCCTAGAAATAATGTCTCCTCTGGGAATGACAAAAAGAGAAGGTTTTGTAGAAGATGTGACAAAGGCCAACATTGGACCAATGAATGTAGATCAACAAAAGACCAACAAGGCATCCCAATACCATTGGGAAACTCCTTCGGAGGCCTCTCGCAGGCCCCCAAGTGAAACATGACCCAGTCATTTCCAGTCACTGTGGAGGACATGTCTCACCAGGAAAATTAAAAAAATCCATTGCCTGCTGTAAAAAACCATACTCTTCTGGATGATGGAATAATCATGGAGGATGAATCAAAAATTAAAATAGGAAATAGAAAGTGTATATTTTGACAGACTTTTATAGATGATCAAAGACCAAAGATAATAGTGCATATAAATAACATTGTAATTGAGGGATTACTGTACACAGGTGTGGATGGGACTATTATTACTCCAGAATCTTGGCATCTGAATTGGCCTCTTCACAAGGCATATGTTCAATTCCTAGGAATTGGAACCCTATCTCAAGTGAAACAAAGCACAAGATGGCTTGAATGCATGTGACCAGAAGGACAGAGAAGAAGGATGAGGCCATATGTGGCTAATATCACAGTGAATTTATGGAGTCATTACCTGCTGCAGCAATGGAATACCCAGATTAACATTCCTGAAGTCCCAGGAACTCATATTTTTGGGAAGGATATTTAAAGGTACTATACACAAAGATCACCAGCCATTCAGGCTATACAAGAACACAAAGCAACTAGCAAACCTTTAAAGGTACCAATGGCTCTACCTTTAAAATGGCTAACTGAGAAAACAATATGGGTTAAACAATGGCCTTTAACAGAAGACAAACTGCAGGCTTTAAAATAGCTGGTACAGGAGCAACTAGATGCTAACCATATTAGAGAATCAAGCAGCCCTTGAAATTTTCCTGTATTTGTTGTTAAAAAGAAATTTGGAAAATGGAGAATGGTGACAGATCTAAGAGCTGTCAACAAGGTAATTTAACCTATGGACCCTCTATACTCTGGAAATTCTTTGCCTTTTCTATTGCCTCAAGTATAGCCTCTTAAAGTTACTGATTTTTAAAAATTGTTTCTTCACTTAAAAGTAAAGGACAGAGAAAAATTTGCCTTTAGAGTGCCTACTTATAATAATTCTCACCCTACTAGAAGATATCAGTGGAGCACCCTCTCACAGCGACTGCTCAATGCCCCACACTATGCCAAGACTTTGTAAGTCAGCCATTGGAAATAATACATAAATTATTTTCTAAATCTACAATTTACCATTACATGAATGACATTTTGCTATCTGATTTAAACATAGATACTTTAGAAAGAATGTTTGAAGAAGTAAAGAAAGTATTGCTTAAATAGAGATCACAATTTGCTCTTGAAAAATACAAAGAGGAGATTCTGTCAATTACCTAGGTTATAAAATAGATTTACAGAAAATTAGAACACAATAAGCGAAAATTAGGAGAGACCAATTGCGGACTCTTAATGACTTTCAAAGATTGCTAGGAGACATTTCCAGTCTATGACTGGCTGTTGGGATAACACCTGATTTAATGATTCATTTAAATAAAACCTTAAATGGTGGCAAATACTTAAATAGTCAAAGGGAATTAACAGCTGACACTGAGAAAGAATTAACTGTCACTGAAGAGAAATTACAGGATGCACATGTGGATTGGGTGAATCTAAATCTTAATTGCATTCTATTCATATTGCCTTCCAGAATTTCCCCTACAGAAATATTAATGCAAAGGGAAGATATTATTTTACAATGGATATTTTTACCACATAAACCAAATAAAAAATAAAAACTTATATGGAAATGGTCTCTGAATTAATTATAAAAGGAAAATTGAGGCTTCATCAACTAGCAGGAATAGACATAGCAGAAATTGTAGTACCTTTTACTACAATGAAATTAAAAAATTATGGGAGACAATGAACCCTGGCAAAGAGCTTGTGCTAATTTTTTTTAGAAGAGAGTAATATGTCAACTACTCCAAAAGTGATAGAATTAACCTTATAAAGAGAACTACTTGGATTTTTCCCCACACTGTATGTGGCACACCAATAACTGGAGCCCACACATTCTATACTGATGCAAATAAATCAGGAGAGGCAGATTACAAATCAGAAGATTTAAGTAAGGTGGAACAAAGCCCTTTTATAATTCTGTCCTAAAGACAGAATTATATGCTATTCTCATGGTACTAAGGAATTTCAAAGAACCTCTCAATATAGTTACTGATTTGCAATACACAGAAAGAGTTGTTTTGCATATTGACACTACTGAATTTATACCAGATAATGCAGAATTGATTTCATTATTCATTCAGGTTCAAGATATAATCAGGAATAGGCTTTGTCCCATATACATAACACACATCTGATCTCATCAGTGTCTGCCAGGTTCTCTAGCACAAGGTAATGCAGAAATTGATTGATTATTGATTGGAAATTTGCTGAAGGCCTCATAATTTCATAAAAGTTATGTCAATAGTAAAGGTTTAAAGAAAGAATTTCCTATTACATGACAACAAGCTAAGAAGATTATAAAGTGATGTCCTTCTTATGCTTTCTATAACCAAACACCACTGCTTTGAGCTCAGAAAAGGCTGATTCAGTAATTGCAGATTTATTAGAAGTTATAGCCATCACGGGTATACCTGCACAAGAAAAGACAGATAAGGATCCAGCATATGTCTCTAAGAAAATGAAACAGTTTTTGCTTATTGTAATATAAAGCATATTACAGGTATACCAAACAATCACACAGGTCAGGCAGTTATAGAAAGATCAAATCAAACTGAAAAGGATATGTTAAACAAACAGGAAAGGATAGAAAATACCCCCAGAAATAGATTGCATAATGCTTTTTTAACCTTGAATTTTCTTAATGCCAATGAGGAAGGAACAACAGCATCAGAGGGATATTAGATAATAGAAAAAAACTTCTGAATTAAATCAGTATATTTTAAGGATATGTTGACCTCATATTGGAAACCAGCAGATGTACTACATTAAAGAAAGAGTTTTGCTCTTCTTTCTACAGGAGAAAAAAAGCTATGAATACCATCAAAATTAATAAAGATTCAGTTTGAAAAAGAGAAACCTATTGATAAAGAGAAATGACAGCTCATCCACAAAGGTCAATCATACAGGTGGCTAAGAAACCTTATAAGAGTTGGGGCAGGGTCTTGTCTTTGCAGGAAAATACTCATTTTCAAAGTCAAAGAGACCCTGGACACTTAGATGCTTAAGAAGAAAAGATAACTATCCAGAAAGGATCAATGAGCAAAGAGAAATGTGACTTATGAGGACAGGTCATCTGCAGGGTAAAATTTTACCTGAACTTGTATATATCTCTACTTAAAAATCAAAGCTGGCTTTGGAGTTGGACAATGGCTGTCCTTCTCTAAATCCAAGCATGCTGTTAAAGGAAAAATTCAGAGTTTCTTTCTCACATCAGGAGTCATCTTTTTCTGTATGAGACAGAAAGAAGAAAGAATTTAGAAAAAGTTTACTTTTCTTCATACCTATGTTTTTCTCTATTGTACCTTTTGTTGAATATATGTCTATATGAATTATGTTTAAGTTTTCCATAATGAACAATAAATTTTCCTGAAGTAATCTTTAAAGTTTCTAGGAAGAAAATGGGGCCCCACAATAACAATTCCACCTGGTTAATCTGACATTATGATGTTGATAGATCTATATTAATACCGGTTTTGGGTACCAGCTGTTCAAGATGGTTCCAATTTGGTTAGCTGAAGTGGTGTAACTTCTTACAATATTGTGGGAAGAACTCCAGATAGGAGCCTCTGAAAAACACTATGGACTACTCAGAGACTATTTGCAATTATAACAGACAGTAATCTTGAAACTTAACCATCATTTTACTTTTACAGGACTCAATAGAAAGAACATTACCCCCATGACAGCTGAAAGATGATATTCCTTCTCCCAACAAAGTTTGTCCTCAGAGTTAGGGAAATCAATTAGGTCTTGATTATAACTGGTATAGGATTGGGGGTTGAGGTGAAAATTATGTAGACTCGGGGATCTCTTTGAAAAAAAAAAAGGAAAATTGGATGGGATAATAGGTAGATTAGTGTGAGCTTTACTCACACTAATAATAATAGAGAGTAATAGAATAAATACTTGTGAGATATTATTTATAGGCAATTTATGTTGGAATAGATTCTTGTATATTGGTACAAATTTAAATTATATTGAATATGCTCCTATTTCTGTTTACAATATTTGTACACCTAGACAAAGTTATTTTTGTCATATTGAATGTATGCATGCTCTACCTCTGCTTAAGACATTTTGTATATTGATACAATTTTAGGATATATTTGTCATATTTTTGTCATATATTTGTCATACATTTCTACAGCTGATCAAAATATTTATATATTGTTTACATTTTGACATTATTGTCAATATATGCAGGCAATGAATTTATCAACAATGTCTAATTCATTTGTATTCGACAAATTCAGAGAAAATGCTCCATATCTATCCTATCTTGATGAATCCAAAAGGTTGCACTTTCTATTCTAATTTGCATTATCAGATTATCTTTTAATGTCTCTCAATCTTTTACACTTTACACCACTTTAGTGAGATTCTTTTCTGAGTCTGGTAAACAAGGAAAACTGTAACTATAGCTGTCTAGTCTTCAAGTCCCTCAGAGACCCAAGAAGGAAATAATATAAACTGAGTAAACAGGAAGTGTGAGCAATCAATGTAAAAAAATGTGAGATGTGACAGAAACAGCTGGCTACCTGGAAAGTCAACCAAAATTACTCTGCAACATTGGGGCAACTATATTTGGCCTGCAGGACTAGAATATTCAAAGACCTTTCTGTGAAGCAGGATATTTGAAGGTCTGTCCTGCCTTGTTTTGACAATATTTGGCAGTCACTCTCTTTTGTGTCCTGCTTGTCCAATTAGAACAGCATACTGTCAACAGTCAAGGCAAGTCTTGCCCAGTGGCTTGCATTTGCCACAAAAACCTAAACTTCATGTAGAGTTTCTTCAATGCCCATTATCTTCTTTGA
Organism: Microtus ochrogaster; assembly: GCF_000317375.1. Taxonomy (NCBI): domain Eukaryota; kingdom Metazoa; phylum Chordata; class Mammalia; order Rodentia; family Cricetidae; genus Microtus; species Microtus ochrogaster. The sequence goes on along the minus strand of NC_022010.1, from coordinate 1,600,923 downwards.
AGTAGATTGGTGCTGCAAGCAGCAAACAGGTCTCATTGTCATAAAAAGAAGAACATCTTTATGGTTATTAAAACATCTTAATGTTTTATAGGTTATTAAAACATCTTAAATGCAATCTTCTGTAGATATCGGAAGTGTCTGAAGATGACTCTTCTATCTAAAAGATATATTTGTTTGACCTTGAAAACATACGTAATGTTCAATTATAATAAGTGATTAACTACTAACCTGCAATTAATTATTTGTTTGTTTGTTTTTTTGTTTTTTTTTCGAGACAGGGTTTCTCTGTGGCTTTGGAGCCT
>NC_022010.1:1596614-1600521 GCF_000317375.1 Microtus ochrogaster | reverse complement strand
TCCTGGAACTAGCTCTGTAGACCAGGCTGGTCTTGAACTCACAGAGATCCGCCTGCCTCTGCCTCCCGAGTGCTGGGATTAAAGGCTTGCGCCCGGCTCCCTGCAATTAATTATTATCCTAAGGAGCTGGTAACAATATTTTCAAGGACTAGAAATTCTTATTACACTGTTAAATGAGTTGTATAGGTATAATATGTTGAACAAAAGTAGGAATGTATGTACACTATGTTCTAACAATAAATCTCAAATTTTGTATCAATATCAAAATTTGTATACAATATACAAAAGTTTAATCCAATTAAAACCTTTAAAGCTAATAGTTGCTTTTTTAAAAAAAGTAGAGTCAATAATCTACCTTTTATCTTTTTTTTTTGGTTTTTCGAGACAGGGTTTCTCTGTGGTACCTTTTATCTTGTAACAACTATATTCTCCCCTTTTCCTTTTCAGAATAGATTTAATTAATAATCTACCATTTAACCTATAATATCTATATCCCCCTTTTTTCTTTTCCGAACAAGAACTTTGAATATAATTTGCTTTGTTTAACTTTTTTCCTGACCATTACCAATAACAACTTGTAACCAATCCCCTTAAACACTGACAAATATCCACAACCCATTGAATGACCAAAAATCACCTACTCTACCTCTTGGGAATGTAGGTGTAGTGTTTTAAATTTACTTCCTGCTGTCTGTGGATGATGGTATCTTTAGGGAATCCTGAAAAGCAAAATTTGGTTAATTGTCAAGTCCTGGGAAAGGTAGCTGTATAATTTATTGTCCAGTCTCTGTGTAATAGGAAAGTACAGAGCTTGTCTCAAGTCCAGGTTAGAGTAGTCTGTTAGGCTTGATCATCTCAACTAGTCATCTCAAAATTGTTCTGAGAAATTTATAGTCCAAAGCTGATCTTTAGTTGGTGTTTTTCAGCTTAGTGGTGTTATCATAGTCCTGGAGGAATCATCATTGTGGGGGTCCCATCCTCCTTATGGAGACTTCAAGGGTCACTGTTAAGTATGCTCATGGTTCACAGCAGAAAGCTGATAGAGACTCAAACCCAAAACCATGTACAGAAAGATAGATGAAACTTTTCCCTAGAATTAGTTAGTACTCTATGTGACTATTAATATCATGACAAAAAGATCGTATATCTAGCATTTAGAAAATTCAAAGTTGATAAAGCATAATGCAATCTATTTCTGGGGGTATTTATCATCCCTTTCTGTTTATTTAACATATCCCTTAGAGTTCGATTTGATTTTTCTATAGTTGTCTGCCCTGTAGGATTGTGTGGTATACCTGTAACATGCTTTATATTATAACTAGCAAAACCCTTTTTCATTTTCTTAGAGAAATATTCTGGAGCATTCTCTGTCTTTATTTGTATAATTATGTCCATGATGGCTTTTCTGAATTCAAAGCAGTTGGTTGCCCATTGAAAACCTGAATAGGTATCAATTGTGTGATGTGTAGATTTTAGTTTTCCAAATTTTGCAAGATTGAAGACATCAATCTGCTAGTTTTAATTCCTCTGGGTATTATTTAGGTTATTTCCTGAACGTAGAATTGTTTGGTTGTATAAAGAAAAAGTAGGACATGTTCTTATAATTTCCTTGGCTTATTGCCATGTGATGGGAGTCTTTTTTAACGTTTGCTATTGACATAATGTTTTTTAATGAAATTCTGTTGCCTTTAGCACATTTCTAATCAATAATTGATCAATTTATGTATTACCTTGTGCTAGAGGACCTGGCAGATCCATCTAGGATCGGATGTGTGTTATGTATATGTGGTGATTTCTATTCCTGATTATATCTTGTAACTGAATAAATAATGAAGTCAATTATGTCTCATCTGGTATAAACTCAGTAGTTTCAGTATGCAAAACAATTTTCTGCACAGTGTGAATTGAGAACTATGTTGAGAGTTTCTTTAAAATCCTTTACTACCATAAGAATGACATATAATTCTGATTTTTGAACAGAATCACAAATGATTAGATCCATTGTATTTAAATTTTCTGACTTATAACCTGCCTTTCCTTTTTTATTTGCATCAGCATGGAAAGTAGGGGCTCCAATTATTGGTGTGTCCCATACCATGTGAGGAATTTAGTTTTCTTTATAGAGTTGAGTTCTCTTGCTTTTGGGATAGTTGTTGTTAATCTCTCCCAAAAAATTACTACAAGCTCTTTGTCAGGGTTCACCTTTTCCCCATAAATGTCAATTTCATCTTTATTAAAAGGTATTATAATTTCTGTTGGGTTTATTCCTGCTAATTGAAAAAGTCTCAATTTTTCTTTTAGAATTAACTCAGAGACCTCATTCACATAAGTTTTTAATTTTTCAATCAGTTTAAAATCCATTCTAAGGTAATAACTTCCCTCTGCATTAAAATTCTGTAGGGAATGTTTGGAGGGTAATATGACCAGAATGCAGTTAAGATTTGGATCCACATGTGCCTTCTGTAATTTCTCTTCAATCAAAGCCAATTCTCTCTCAGCTTCAGGTGATAATTCTCTAGGACTATTTAAGTCCTTGTCACCATCTGGGGTTTGTTTAAATGAATCAGTTCATCGGGTTTTATCCCAATAGTACACTGTAGATGGGATTGTCTCCTAGCAATCTTTGGAAGTCATTAATAGTCCACAATTGACCTCTCCTAATTTGTACCTTTTGGGGTCTAATTTTTTTTGTAAATCTATTTTATAGCTCAAATAATTAATAGAATCTCCTCTTTGTATTTTTAGGAGCATTTTTAATCCCCAATTAAGGCAAATTTTTCTATACTTATTCAAACATTCTTTCTAAAGTATCCATATTTGAATCAGATAGCAAAATGTCATCCATGTAATAGTAAACTATAGATTCAGGAAATTGCTTACATATCATTTCCAATGGCTGACTCACAAAATAATGGCATGGGGTGAAGCTATTTAACATTCCCTGTGGGAGAATATTCCATTGATATCATTTGACAGGTTGAGAATTATTATAAATAGGTACTGTGAAGACAAATTTTTCTCTGTCTTTTCCTTATAACTGTAAAGTGAAGAAACAATCTTTTAAATCAGTAACTATAAGAGGTCATACTTTGGGCAATAGGGGAGACAGAGGAATTACAGATTATAGAGATCCCGTTGACTTATTTACTTTATTGGTAGCTCTTAGATCAGTTACCATTCTCTATTTTTCAGATTTCTTTTAAACAACAAATACAGAAGAATTTCAAGGGCTGGTCAATTCTTCAATATGCCAAGCATTTAGTTGTTCCTGTACCAGATGTTCTAAAGCCTGTAGTTTCTCTGTTTTAAAGGCTGTTGCTTAATCCATACAGGTTTGTCAGCAATAATTTTAAAGGTAGGGCTGTTGGTTCCTTTGGAAGATTATCATCTGTTATACCCTCTTCTTGTACAATCTGAATGGTTGGTGATTGTTCTTCATATGTTGTAATATTTTCACCCAAAACATACATTAATAATCAAGTTATGTTTTTTTCTAAGAGAGGAAGAATGTTAATTAGAGTATTCCATTGCTATAACAAATCATGTCCCCACAGATTCATTGCTATGTCAGCTACATATGCTTTTAATATTCCTCTCTGTTCTCTGGCCCTATACGTTCAACCCATCTTGCACTCTGCTTTACCTGAGATAAAGTTCCAATTCCTAAAAAGTGAAAATTTGAAACCTGATGAGGCCGGTTTGAATGCCAAGATTCTGATGAAATTATTGTTACATCTACACCTATGTCTATTAGACTTTCAATGACAATGTCATTTGTTTGTATTTTTAATTTTGGTCTTCTTCATTTATAAAAATTTGCCAGAATGCCTGCTTTATGGTTTCTCCTGAATTTTTTGTTCTCTCTTAGCTGTTCTATTATCCAAAGCAGTATGTTTTTTTTTTTTTT
>NC_022010.1:1576317-1596514 GCF_000317375.1 Microtus ochrogaster | reverse complement strand
AATTGGCATTAGGTTCTTTAATTGCTCTGGGAAGGAGTTTCCTCTATGATGGCAGAAAATTACTGAACCAGATTTGGTATAGGGCCTGTAAGAAGGCCCTCAAGATGTCTCCTGATTGCAAAGGATTACCTTGAATATCTCTTGTTGACCTACATTCATTAGTCCAATGCTTGCCTTTGCCACAACTTCTGCATAATCCAGAAGGGAGGGGCATTATGAATGGATTATGCTTAAAAAAACCCATTGTTTCTAGGAATGCCCTATTTACAACCCCCTTTAAGGTGATCTTGTGCTGTAGGACAATGATCTTATACCCTGTAAAGGTTTATCAGTTACACTGATTTAGTAAAATGCTGATTGGCCAGAATCCAGTCAGGAAGTATAGGCAGGGTGACCAGAACAGGAGAATTCTGAGAAGAAGGGCTCAGTCTGCAGTTGACACAGAGGAAGCAAGATGAGAATGCCTCATTGATAAAAGGTATCAAGCCACATGGCTAACACAGACAAGAATTATGAGCTAATTTAAGATGTAAGAGTTAAGAAGCCTGAGCTAATGGGCCAACCAGTTTATAATTAATGTAGACCTCTGTGTGTTTCTTTGGGACTGACCGGCTGTGGGACCAGGTGGGACAGAAACCTCTGTCAACAAATGGTGCCAATGTGAACAGCTAAATTCACTTAAAGCCTGAGAAAGACTTTTGGGAAGTAATTCTAGACACAAAAGAACAGAGTTCAACACAGCTATTTGGTAGCAGCATTTTCTCAGGTGGGCTCTGTTTGCTAGAGGCAAGTGTGTCTCATTTAAGAGAGGCTTCCTAACTGAGCTTTATCTGCAAAAACCTTGCAGCCCTTTAAAGAGGGTCTGCTACAAAACACTCAAATGGTGTTTATGAATAGCTGACAGCATGCTTATTGGTGGTGGCAGGACCTCAAAACTCCACAGAGTTGTGGTAATAAATATGGCTCCCACCAGTACCTCTACCATGAGGCTAGACTCTCAGAAAGTTAAGAAATAGGGTGGATCCAGCTGTCAAAGACGTGGCTCTAATCCAAGCCATATTATTTATCAAATTAAAGACTCATTTGGTCAGAAAAAGAGAGATATACAGTAAAGATTTATTCAGATGAAAGAAAACCTCTAAATGTTCTACAGTGTGTTGAAAAATACTTGTAGGCTTGAGAGAGAAAAGAAAAAGGATAAAGACTTTTAAAAAAAAAGAAAGAGTGAACTTGGGTGCAGTGGAACATACCTTTAGTCTTGCCCTTGGGTGGCAGAGGCAGAGGCAGGTGGATCTTTGTGAGTTCACAGACATCCTGGTTACAGAGTGAGTTCCAGGGCAGCCAAAGATACACAGAGAAACCCTGTCTTAAGAAACCAGGGTGACCAGAACAGGAGAATTATGGGAAGAAGAAAGGTTCAGTCTACAGTCATCACAGAGGAAGCAAGATGAGAATGCCTCACTGATAAAAGGTACTAAGCCATGTGGCTAACCCAGAGAAGAATTATAAGCTAATTTAAGATGTAAGAGTTATTAAGAAGCCTAAGCTAATAGTCCAACCAGTTTATAGTTAAGTAGACTTCTGTATGTTTCTTTGGGGCTGAATGGCTGCCGGACCAGGTGGAACAGAAACTTCTGTCAACAACCTTGTTTGCCGCATTTCAAACACTTCACATTTCTAGTTTTCTTTAAACCTCTGGAAATCACCTCTCCTACCCAAATATCATTATGGTCCTGTGATTCAATATTAATCATATCTCGGATCCATTCCTCCAAAGGTGCTGACCTTGCCATCAACAGCCTAATTATTCTTTTCCATGAGAATTAACATTTCCACAAGCCAGAGATTCGGTTGTTGTTTGTCTAGCTTCTGAATTTGGTATCATTTATGGCTGATGTCAATCTTTGTAGAAAATCAGTGAAGATTTCTTGTGGACCCTGCATGAGTTTAGTAAATGACTCAGTCTTCTTTCCTACTTCTTCAGTTCCGTCCCACGAATTAGACACTGCTGCATGGCGTAAAGCCAGGATGTGACCATCATATACGGATTCCATCCCACGCATTAGACACTGCTGCATGGCGTAAAGCCAGGATGTGACCATCACATACGGATTCCATCCCAAGCATTAGACACTGTTGCATGGCGTAAAGCCAGGATGTGACCATCACATATGGATTGCTTTTATACAGTAGCATAATTTCCTTCTCCAAGAATTTGATCTTGAGAGATTTCCCTACCTCTAGTTTTACTCTGTTGTTCAATAGTCTTAGTCTCTTCTATGGACCAGGCTCTAATACAGCTTTAAACAAATCTATCCAGTCTTTAGGGATAATTCTATTACAAACTGACCACTAGTTTAACATTTGCTTCAAAAAAGGTGAGTGCATGCCATATAAAACTATTGCTTCCTTGAATCTCCTTAAATCTAACATTGGCACAGGAGTTCATTCAACTCTTGCTCTATCAGTTTGAAAGTCCTATAAGGTCAGTTGTTTGAAAACCTTACACTGTTCCTCTCTATTATTATAATATAATGCTGAAATTGGTTCTCCATTAAATTCCTCTGTCTGGATTTGAGTATCTCTATGATCTGTTTTATTAAGTGTTTCTAGGGCCTGCATCTTAGCACTCAGATTAACCAACTTTTTTAGTGATAAGACAAAAATGATAATGCTAATAATGTTTACAATTGATATTATGTAAATCTCATCTGAATTATTTATCCTCTCACTAAACCATTCCATTTTCAAACTGTCCAGCATAGATTCAAATCCTCCCACTGTGATGGTGTTTCCCATTTTTTAATGTGTGGAAAATAATTTTCTCTCTTTTAAATAATTTCTCCCTTTAAGAATTCCCAATTTTCTTACCAAATCTGCCCACGATGTTGATGAAGATGTGAGGCTTATTGCTGCTGCATAGAATAGTAAAAACCTGACAGAAATTCAAGGTAGTTACCTTGTTTGTCAGGAGCCTAAGAAGGGGGTTCAGGGAGAGCCCACCAGGAGACAAGAAAGAAAAACCTAGCCATTGGGGCAGTGGCTCCAGCTGCTTGTAGCTCTAGACTATGCCTATGGCTGTAAAGCCACAGGCAAATGATTTTTTTTCATGAATTCTTACCCACAATTTGGGCACCAAGTGTAGCACTAATAATAAAAACCCAGAGACAGATATTGGGGTTCAACCTGAAGATCAGAATAGTAAAGCAGCCAACCACTAGAGAGACCTTTTACCTCTACCAGAGCTTCATACCACAAGGGCAAGATCTTGTCTCCACCAATCCTCAGACTCCACACCCCACTGAGTTCCTTCTCTTCCCCTTTATACCCCTCTCTCTGCCTTATCATTCCTGTCTCCACCTACCTAGTGCTGGAACTAAAGGCATGTGATCCCAAGTGCAGGGATCACCTCCGTGTGAGCTCTGTTTTTCTTTTAGACAGATTCAATCTTGTATAGCCCAGGGTGGCCTTGAACTCACAGAGATGCATTTGCCTCTGTCTCCCAAGTCCTGGGATTAAGGGTGTATGCCACCACTTCCTGACCTGTATGGCTTCAGGCAAGCTTTATTTATTAAAACACAAACAATATACCACCATATTAAATCCTTAAAATTAAGTAAGAGTTTCCTATGTGAGACAGGGTCTTGCTTTGTAGTCCAGGTTAGTCTTGGACTATTCTTCTGCCTCAGCTTTCTGAGTGCTGGGTTGACAGGTGTGTTAAAATTCAGCTCATCTATTATTTTAGCCATGAGTGGGTTGCTTTTTATTTTCTTTCCAAGGCCAGTGGGATGACTCGGTAGGTAAAGCTAATCTTGTGAATGTGAAGAATAAAACTGTGGGGTGGTGCATGGCTGCGATTTCCTTGTTTGGACGCAGAGATGGAGGTCTGGAACGGGATCCTCCTCCAGAAAACAGTATGGAGAGGACAGGCAGAAACTCTGGTTTCTCAGCAGAACCTACTGGGCTCCCCTTGGAAGATGCTGGCAACTGGAAACGCCTGCTGGGTAGATCTTGGTCTAGAAGTCCAGATAAAGTTGCCACTGACTGCAAGGACAAGGTGATGCTCCAGGGAGGCACAGAGCCACGAGTCTAGGTGCTGACCGCTGGTCATACATCCCTTCCTCCCCTTTTCTGAACCTTCTTCTTTACAGAGGACCTTGTCCAGCCATTTGGTGTCTGGAGAAAGTCAGCCCAAAGTCTCCTCCTCTGGATGAAATTCACTCTTGTCTAGCAGACACAGCTTCCAGCACCCTGAGCAACAATGACTTGACCCACTGAACCCCGAGGTTCCCATTCCTATCTTCCTTGCTTCAACAGCCCTTGGAATTCTCATGAGCTGTATCCTGTCCTGAGAGTCTGTCCTATTTTATATTTTTACATGGCTATTCACCCTTGGCCCACCATGGACTGTCTCAGCAGACTCTGTCGGGGACTCATATCCTCCTTCATATCTCCAGGAGTGCCCACCTCCACAGCTGCTGAGCACCCAACCTGTCCCTCCCAGGTGGAGTGTCGTGCCTCACAGGCTCACACTCCTGCGACAGGCATGATTTATCTCTCTGTGCATCTGAGCCTCCTATCTGGCCCCTGCATTCTGCCATGCAGGTTACTTTATGGAGATAATAAATATAACTTCTTTAATATGATTTTGCTTAGGTCCCAGTGATGTGCTCAAGCAAATCTTCCATTTAACACCTGACTTTCTCCTCAGAGGGAGTTGGGAAAACATTGTTATTGTGCTCATCTTACTATGAAGGGATGGGGACTAAGACCCAAGGAGTGGGACTGTCCATAGGCCTGTCCACAGGAGACCACAGTGTTCACAGGCTCCACTGTGGAGGAGGCTGAGAGGGGTCCCCGCTGCATCCCGGGAAGTTCCTGCAGAGAGCCTTTAAATGACAGGTGTGACATGGGACTGAGGCTGTTATGTTGTCTGCCTGGGGAGAAGCAAGCTCAGCATCCAGCGATAGCCCTCACTGGCTACAGTGTAATCTTTAACATTTCCATTTGCGTGAAGATGTGTTTTACTCAATAATGGGTGTAGGAAGGATGGGCTGGCTAGCAACACCTACTGGTAACTTGGGGTAAAGCAACCCAGCCAGACATAGTTTGCTGTCTTTGTGGGCAGAAACAGTCAGTATTCTTTGAGTGGCTGTGCGAGCACTTGGTGGACAAGCCTGGGAATCTGAGTTCTAATCTCTATGCCCACATAAAAGTAAACATGGATGTCAGCGCTTATAAACCTGGAGCTGGGAAGGATCCTGGGAGATTTCTGACCAGCTAATCTAGCTGAAGTAGAGAGTTCCGGGTTCAGTCAGAGAACCCGCCTGAAAGGGATAAAATAGAAAGTGACAGAGGAGGACTTCTGCTGGCCTCTCTAGCCTCCCATGGGCATGCTCATCTGTCTGCACCTTCACACACACAATAAAAATAAATAAAAAGATCTGTCTGTGTTGAGGCACAGTTTACTTCTGATTCAGGGCACCCACTCTAAATTCATGAACGTTAAAAAGTTGGGCACAGGATGCTGCCATGCCACAGACCTGTGCCTTCCTACACACACAATGGCCATGCTCAGCCCTTCCTTGGAGCTGAGGAGAGAATGTTTGAGGCGATACATAGTGGGACAGCAGCATGGCCCTGGGGGGTCTTTGCCATTCCTATGTGGTGCCAAGGACACACGGTTTCTGCTGCTTTGGAAGCTGTGGCAGGGACTCCTTTTCCAGAGGGCACAACATGCCCTTGTTTCCTGGGAATGCCGGGCTCCATCCCCAGACCTGCCTTCCAATCTAGACACACACAAATCACCATCCCCGGCTTCTTCCCCTCTCCCCGGCATTTCCATCAGCCTGGCTGTATTTCACAGAAGACAATGACTCCCTCCCCAGCTTCTCACTGCCATCTGGCTTGTCAGACTGTGTGCGCCCAGCTGAATCTCGCTTTCCTGGTGTCTGCCCTTTGCCCAAGCACCTTGCACACAGAACTCCACTGAAACCGGGCCCATCTGACACTGCCTCTCTCCCACCTCCCTCCATGCCCATGGGAGGCTGGACCTGCCCTTGTGTTTGACCACTGTGCCCTACCTGGGCTTTTGTATCACAAAGATGAACAAAACACGAAAATGAACAGTGTGGATGTTCAGGCCTGCATGGCACCCAGCTCCCAGGGGCTCCTTAACGACTGCCAGACTTTTCCCGTCTTCGGGGACTCTGCCACCCACTCTCCTAGGACAGTGACCAAGGTACTGGTGTGCAGGAGGCTAAGCCTCTGTCCTAGGGTGCACAGTGGGCTAGAAGAACTGTGGTGGACCCTGGTGACTCGTGCTCTGGGGTTCATACCAAGTGTGGACTACCATGAGGCTCTGCTAGGCGATGTGACAGACAAGGAGACACTGAGCTCACCCTCTGCAAGGAACGCCAGGCAGCAGGTCTAAACCCAGAAGAAGCTTGGCAGATGCAGGCCTAAGTGTGAGGGGACTGGCTTGTCCTGGGGTTTGGCTTCCCCTGTGCCTGCTCCTCTCCTCCTGTTCATCCTTTCTGTATCCTGTTTGTCAGATTCACCCTGCCTTGCCTGAAGCAGGAGAAATGACAATAAATCAAAGGAAGTATTGGAGAAAGGGAGTGGAGCAAAGGTTAAGGGAAAGTGGAACCAGGATGGGGTTCCATTCTTTGACATCTGAAGATGGACCATCAGCTTTGACCTCAGAAACCCCAGGGGGTATGAGGTGTGACTCTGAGCTGGCTGAGTGTCTAGAAGAAGCAGAATTGTGGTGGAACCTGACCAAAAGGAGACACCACAGCTCTGATTTTGAGCTTTTACATGTGACAAGGGTAACAGGAATTTCAGACCTGGCACCAGGGAAGCAGGCTTCCCTGGAAGATGGCGGCATGCTAGAAAACTGAACGCTCCGTAGAGCACGTCCCAAAGGCACCATGGGAGCTCAGGGCCTCACCGGCTGCCCAGACCCTCACTGCAGTCCTGAGACTGTTACCTTAGTGGCCAGAGAGGTCCTGCACTGCTGTGGACAGGTACCTGCCCTGCCCTGTCTCACGAGGCCCGATTCTGTCTGTGTTCCCTGTTCTCATGTTTCTGTAACCCCGAGTCCTGACGTCAGCAGGGAGGGGAGATTTACTCAGCCCGTGGACTCAGAACTTGGCTGCTCACAGCGCTTCGGAACAGGAAGCAGAGTGAGGAAGGAACCAGGGGTGAGGCACTACCATTAAAGCTCTGCTCCCCCTCTCCCCCTCTCCCCTGCCCCAGATGAATTCTTCCTGTCAAGGTGCCACCTAAACTCCTACAGTCTCTAAACAGGGCTGAGTGTGCCACACCTCTGACAAGCTGTTTTCTTGCAGAAACCCATTCTGGAGTTCATACCACATAGCATGAAGCCCTAAGACCTGCCTGGCTCCTAGCAACCTCCAAGCCTCATTTCCACCCAGGTTCTTTCCACGCGTGTAGCTCCATGGAGGCCGTCCTCCATTTTGTCTCTAGATGCTTCCCTGCTGCAGGGCCTTTGCATGAGCGGGTTCTCTTCTTGGAATGCTATTCCTTCAGATCTTGCTCAGATATCACCGTTCTGAGCACACGAAGGGGTTCACATCATCATCTCAGGTTCCATGACCTCTTCACTTTTTTTCCTTATTTGAAGAGCAAGAAGCAGAGAGAGGTGGGAACCAGGAGCTCACACTTCCCTCAAAGGCCAGTAGTCCACTTCTTTTGGCAAGGGCTCTCCTCCTAAAGTTCCAGGCACCTCTCAATATAACAGGAAACAAACGTTCAAACTTAAATCCATGGGAGATGTCTGAGATGTCTCCAGAAGCTACTGAGAGCTGACCCTGCCACCTATTGACATCTTCTCTTCTCTTCTCTTCTCTTCTCTTCTCTTCTCTTCTCTTCTCTTCTCTTCTCTTCTCTTCTCCTCTCTCTCTCATATACACTTGCACCTGGAAGTCAGAAGCTGGCCAATCTCTGTTTCTTATGCTTATGGGGAAAAAGACTTTACCCAATGTTCTCTGTTTGCAATTTCTGACATTTTGATTTTAGTTGCCTAGACCCCCAAATTTTAAGACAATAACTGTGTCCTTTCAGATTGTTGAGCTGTAGAAAGTCACTACAACCCCAATGAGAAAACAACACACTGATGTGGGCTTCAGACTGCCAAGGAGCAACCCTCACCATGGGGGGGGGGTCACCTGTCACAAGTGGACAAGTTGGGTTTCACCCCAGGATACCCACTCCCTGCTCATGAGGTTGCACACATCTGGATCCATAGTTGATGCTCATGAAGTTGCACACATCTGGATCCATAGTTGATGCTCACGAGGTTGCACATATCCGGATCCTTAGTTGATGCTCACGAGGTTGCACACATCTGGATCCTTAGTTGATGTTCATGAAGTTGCACACATCTGTATCCTTAGTTGATGCTCATGAGGTTGCACACATCTGGATCCTTAGTTGAAAGCTGGTGAGGTGGGGACAAGCAGCTCAGGAGGGTTTGGCAGTCCTGGCGGTGGCGTGTCCTCTGTGGAAAATGGGTGTCATGTCTATGGGGGTACTCTTACATCTCAGCTGAGGTGTAGATGTCCCTGGTAACCAAAGGCCACCTCCTAGACCCTGTGAACACTGGTGAGGTGATGGGGATGCAGAGGCCCAATGTGGCTAAGAAACGGATTGGGAATGGGCAAAGCCCAGCCTCCTGGCCCAGCCATTTGGAGTGCTCTGCTTTCTGTCTCGTCTGTGTCCCCATCCCAGGATCCTTACAGATGGGAGCCCCAGCCTAAAAGAAAGCTGTTCCCACCAGAACCCTGGGGTATACTAGAAGGGCACCCACTCCTCCCCCCAGGAGCTGTGAACATGGCTGCGGGAGAAGGTCCGCCTAGGGAGAAATTCTCATCCCCGTAAGTCAGTGACAGGATGAGGGATGGTCCCTGGATGAAATCTCTTCTCAGCTTGGATGTAAGCCCAGGAGATGGGCTGAGCTGGGGGTGGGTGAGGGGCAGCTGGAGCAGGAGGGCAGGGATGGGCTGGCTCACAGCAGGGCCGGCGGCGGGAGGGAGATGCTGCTGTCTGGAATCTGGTGGGGGAGGAACCCTCAGCCACCAAGGCAGCCCAGGGCTGTGTGAGACACATACACTCAGCAAAAAGTTGGGTCAGGAAAATTAGCTTTGCTGTCTGTCATTGGGGATCGAGGTGACTCTCCAGACTGCACCCTCTCTTCTGGAAACCTTCCTGCTTTGTAGGTGATAAAAGTCAGACCAAGAGTGCATTGGTTAAGTTCATGTACCTAGACCTTGGAGTCGGTTTGTGTGCAGACCCCTCTCTAACCATTCACGTGACTTCAGAGCCGTATTTCTTCCCTGAGCAGTGGGTCTGTGTAAGATCATCAATGTGTTGACTGTTGATTAGCTGCACCAGTCTTGGGTATGAATGACAGGCCGGTCCTCAGGCTTGTGACAAAACTAAAGGAATTTCATGTTTTCAATGTTTACCCTGAATGGTGTGGTATTACAACCACCTTTCTTGTAAAATTTTGATTTTACTCAGCACTGTGATGTTCAGAGCAGGGAGGGAAGTCAAGGCTAAGGGGTTGAGTTTGTAGCTAACCCACAGCAGCTCCTTACTGACTGGCCTCTTTGTACTGTGTTACGACTTCAGATCAAGATTGCTCGCTTACTAAGTGGCAGATTCTAATCTGAAGATTGGCCAGACTGGGCACAGCAAGGAGTTAGCACTTCCAACCAGCTCCTGGGATACAGTGGGGGCTGGCTGGCCTTGAGCACCAGTTACAGGATTCCCCACACATGCTCTAAGCAGTACCTGGTCTTCATCAAGGGACCTTCACGGTCCCATCTGCAGAGTATATACTGAAGCCACTGTGATTGGAGGTGGGTGGTGCTTATGACCGGGGCTCCTGGAAATCCTCATACTTCCCGATGTAATCTTAGAGACACTAAGCCTCTCCATGAGGCTATCCCTGCCCCATCGCTTCCTTGGGTCTGCAAAAAACCTCAACTGCAGGCAGGATCCTCTTGAAAATGATGCCCTGAGCAGCCACTTGGTATTCCAGGGACCTGGCTGGAGTCAATGCATCACAGGTTTGGGACTAGGCACCCCATTAGCTGAAGGTTTTAATTCCCCTCTGGGAGCTTACAATGAAACTACAGAGGCAATTACAACCTTCCTCTCTGCCAACAACCTGCTCTGATCAATAACAGCTATGTCACCGGGATCTCCCTCATCTGTCAGGAGATTCTGGGCCACCCAGGGCTGGTTGTTGACCCTTGCATGTGCTCTGTGCAGGCCGGCTGCAGGAAAATGTGTACAGTCTGCTCCTTAGTTTGTAGCCCAGGAGGCCAAGGCTAGGAGCGCTGAAGCCTCATTCATTCAACTCGGCTCCGGATGTAATCAAGTGTCCATCTTGACTTAAACTCAAGGCTGGGAAGGAGTCACTCAGGGTCTTTGCATCCTTGGACAATGCACGGGGTTGGGTTCTCTTGGGAATGGATCTTCCCTCCTTGGCATTGTTCCTGCGGGCTCCTGGTGTCATCCACCTTCGCACTGTCCCCCTCCCAGATCATGTCTAGTGTTCCAGGCTGAGTATCCCTCATCTGAAGCTCTGGAACCTGGAACATCTTGTGCTCGGCCGCATCTAAGCAGTGTGCTTAGGCTACTCTGAATCTCGGAGTTTTGTGTTAGAGACGCTCAGCTGTGTGTGAACATTCAGAGTTCTGCAATCTCCAGGGTCCCCGGCCTTGGGTAAAGGTATACCCAGCCTGTGCCACTATGACCTGTTGTGTGTGTGAGTGCACAAGCGCACATGTGAGTGCCTGTATGAGGCCGGAGATCAACCTCAGGCGTAGTCCACCTTGTTTGGGGTCAGTCTCTCACCGGCCTGGCTTATTGATTTAGCTAGGCTGACTGGCCAGTGAGCCCATGGATCTGCCCATCTCCACCTCCCGGGCACTCAGGTTATAGGCGTGCCCACCACACCCGGATCTTTATGTGGGTTCCGGGAATCAAACTCAGGTCCTAATGCAAAGAATGTGCTTACTGACTGAACACTTTCCCAGCCCTGACTCTAATCACAGCTCCTTCTTTATGTATACATGCATATAACACTGAAACACTCATTCTCTGACAATCTTATGCGTACATATAATCAGTTCCCTCCACTTGTCTCTTTTATCTCCCTCCTACTGCTGCTGAACCCCTTAGCTTCCCCAAGTCATTCCCTACTTCCCCATCTTTTCTTGTGACCCGCTGCATCTCATTGGCACAGCCTGCATGAGTGTGGGGCTGGGTGGGGTCATCTTGGGCAGTTAACTATTGCCTACACCACTGAAGAAAATGACTCTCCCTGCTCCAGTAGCCATCAGCTCCTCATGAGCCCCTCCCCGTGCATGATGGAATGTTGACATGTTTGATGGTGTGCAGAGAATCATGGCTGCTTTGGGGTCATATGTGCAACAGCTGAGTCATATCCAGGAGACAGTGCTATTGCCCATGCTCTGGTTACTCCTCCTTTCTGTCTCCTCTTCTGTAATGCTCCCTCAAGACTTGGGGGTGGGCCACGATACAGATGTTTGATTTGGGACTGAGCTCTCAACAGTCATTTATTCTCAGTGCTTTGACCAGCTTTGAGTCAGCAGCTGCTGTCACTCACAGCAAACAGAGGTTTCTCTGACCAAGGCTGAGAGCCTCACTAACCTAATACACGTGTATAAACCTACGTGTTTAGATGGCGGTATGACTTCACATCCATTTAACAGAACAACAGCAGTGATTTCTCCCGTCCCGGGGTCCATGACTACTCCCTCCCCAGCCATGAGTCCATGGCATGAGCTCCCTCCTTTGGAGCAGACTTCAGATCTGATCAGAAGTCACTGGTCACCTCCATAACAGTCATACGCCTTTACTGCACCAGCAGGCATATCTTCCCTGGCAGGTCAGTAGCTTGAAGGGTTCACAGCTAGGGAAGCATGACTCCCACCCCGCCCACCCCCAGGGCGTGCAAAACACCTTCTGGCACCATGAATCACGAAAGCCAGCTACCAGGGAGGGAGCTTGCAGCTCAGTCACTACCCGATTTTACTGTGTCCTCTGATCCTCAGTTCTGGTGGACCCTCAGTTCTTCTGAGCACTCTGATCACAGGACCATCTCTATCTCAGATTAGTAACATAATTATATCTGTCTGGCAGAAAGAAGCTGCAGGTTAGGAGCTGTCACGAGCTTCTGGTCTCCCCTGTAGCCATAGCCTGTCTTCCAGGACCCCCGAGGAAGCCAGGAAGGGATACAGAGGGGCAAACCAAGTGCTCTCCAGGAAGGTGGGTGATATAGGATGACATACAGGAAGAGAAACTGGTGTGGACAGCTTAGGAAGGCCCCTGGGGTGCCCATTTGGATCTGGAAGTTGGAAGAGAAGTTTGGTATGTCTTGGGTGCTGGCATCCCCATTCACATGCCAGGTTTGGCTTTCCTGAGCTTGCTAGGCTGCCTTCCAGTAGCCCAGGACTCGACTGTGGTTGGGCTTGGTCTCTTTCCTAACCCTCCAGGAGCAGCCTCCAGCCTGTGCTGTAGTGAGCAGGAACAGTCACCCGCTACTTCTCAGGAGCTGGCTGATGCTACTTGCCAGCAGCCTCTGCAGGATGTCCAGCCCACGGTGGTCCCGGCTCTATTTTATGCTTCTTAGCATTGGGGGAGACGTAGGGGTCAAGTTGGCTCCAGGGGTCCCCTGTGAAGCAATGTTCCCCACTAAACTGCATCCTGGGGCCCCTCCCCTACCACAAGCAGCAGTGTTGAGAAGCAGAACAGGGAGAGTCAATGTTGCCAGTTAACACAGAAATCATGTGGCCAGGTTGCTTGAGGGGCTCAAGGTTCTGCTGATTCTGCTCCTGGTAGCAGTATCAGTGATCCCTTGCCCTCTGTGAGCTCATGTATTTATGTGCATGTGTTGTATGTGTGTTTGTACAGGTGTGCATGTGGGTGCCTCCCTGTGTGTGTGTGAGTATGTACAGCTATGTGTATGTACTATGTATAACTGTGGGTGTGTAGGGATGTGGGCTCAAGGTTGATTTCTCTGTTGGCTAGGCACCTTGGTTTTGGAGGTAGCGTTTCTCACTGGCCTGGACCCTGCAACCGGGCTATGGTTGCTTACAGCAAACCCCAGTGATCATCCCACCCCTGATTCCCCAGGACTGGAATTATAAACATACACCACTGGTCTTTCATGCGGGGTCTGGGGATTTGAACTCAGGTCCTTGCATTTTCAAAGTAAGTACCTTACTAGATGAGCCATCTGCTTAGCCTCTCAGGCTCTAACCCTTTGTGTGTGTGTGTGTGTGTGTGTGTGTGTGTGTGTGTGTGTATGTGCTGTCCTCTGCCTCTGCCTCTAACCAGGCTGGGCCCTCAGACAGCAGAAGCCCTCAGCCTGGGAAACCCCTTTCCTTTGTGCAGTACCTCCATTGTCTAGCGTTCCATTATTTCAGCATAAAATAGATGAAGTCATGATGTCAGCATCAACTCCAGAAGGTGAAACGCATTTGACTAGTGGGAAGAAGAGTGGAAGGTGGCCGGTAGAACGAGAAAGCAGAGTTCTGACTCACAGAAGGGGTGACCAGGTTGTGTGAAGGGTCAGGTGTGTGGGGTCAGGTGGCTTCAGCTCTAGCGACCCTGTCATCTCGTATTCTCTGGATCCGGTGAAACCTCGGGACTGCAGCCAGCTCTTCAGAAGTTGATGAGGGCAGAGCAAAGTCTGGCAGGATTTTCAACTCTCATTTCAGTACGAGTTATTGTTGGACTTCTGAGCTCCTGAAAGTATGGCAGGGAACCCCACCATGGCTAAGACATCAGAGCTCATGGCGGGGAAGGCGAGGAGCTGGTCACTGGAAAGAGGAAGGCGAGGTGGTCCTGCTATAAACGGAGTACCAACCATGCAGGTCCTGGAAAGTGCTGGCTGTGCTTTCTTTTGCCTGCCCCTGTTTCTAGTGCAGCCTCCTGGGTTTCCATGGGGTTTAGCCTGTCACACGCAGCCCTTGGGAGCAGCTCCCAGCCAGGAGCGTTAATGAGTCGGCATCACCGCTGACTATCAACACGGACTGCTATAGCCACAGTAGTGATGAAAACACTCTGCACATCGATGGCTACGGCAGCCACCCACAGCGGAGGCTAGATGGCTGTCTTCCTGTCCAGGCTTTCTGGGAAGTCAGGAGGGAGGTGTCAGGACATCTGGCCAGGTCATTACTGGCATCAGAAACAATGATGAGGGGAGACAATGATGGTCTCTGAAGTTCCAAGGTTTAGCCAACTACAGGACAGGGTAGCTGTGTCAACTCCCAGGTCAAGAATCAGGTCTAAGGGCCAAAAAGAGCTCAATGGGTAAGGTACCTGGCCTGTATGAAGATCAGGGTTCACATCCCCAAAATATACATAAATACCTGTAAAATGGCAGTCCTCTGGTAATTCCATTGTTCAGAAGGTGGTGGCTGGGGATCCACAGAACAAGATGGACAGCTAGGCCAACTGAATTACCTGAGAGACTCAGCCTCAAAGAACATGATGGAGAGTGGTTGATCTCCCAATGCCTGTTCTAGGTTTCCACACGCATACAGATGTGTACATGCCTGCATACCTGTTGTGGCATTTCTACTGCTGTGACGAAACACCAGGACCCAAAGCACCTTGGGGAAGAAAGGGTTTATTCAATTTTATAGGTTGTAGTTCATTCAGAGAAGTCGAGACAGGAACTCAAATAGGGCAGGAACCTGGAGGCAGGAACTGAAGCAGGTGCTGCTTCCTGGCTTGTTCCTCATGGCTTGCTCAGCCTGTTTATCTGTAGAGCCCAGTATCACCAGGCCAGCGGTGGCTCCACCCACCACAGCTGGCCCTCCCCATCAATCACCAATTAAGAAAATGCCTAAAGATAATCTTTTGAGACATTTTTCCTTCATTTCTTTCCTTCCTTCATTCCTTTCTTTTTTCTTTTAGTTGTTTTTTTTTTTTTTTTGAGTCAGGAGAAGATTTGCCTGTTAAGGCATATTTCTTTTCTAGTTGAGGCTTCCTTTCTCCAAATATATCTAGGCTTGTGCCAGGTTGACAAACAAAGAAACACCCAGCACAATGCCACATACATCTACCTGGAGAGAGAGAGAGAGAGAGAGAGAGAGAGAGAGAGAGAGAGAGAGAGGAAGAGCGCCCATGAAGGCCATGAGGGTGATGGTATAGTTTGAACTGGACTGGGCTCCCTGTCAGGACTCAGGCCCCTTCTCTGATCTGCAGAACCCTGGTCTACAGTGCAGGGCTGTCACACCTCCCTCACTAGAGTCTGAGCAGATGAAATGATATTCTGTTTATAGGTGTGCCCTGGACAGAGCCAGTGACAGTAGTGGACACTGACAATAGTGTGGCCTGTCTGAGGGCTCCAGACTTCCCAAAGCCGCAGGGAAGTTCCTCTCCACAGCCTGTATCCCCTGTGGGAAGGAAGGTGAGGAGAACTGGTGGATTTCCCCATGACTGACCTTTGACCCTGTTCTGAACTGTTTCATGAACCTGGATTGAGTCCTGGAACAGGGTGTGTTGCATTTCCGGGACTTTTCAGCCTACACAGGGTTTGCTGGGAGACTGGGGTGGTCTCCGGGACACTTGGTCCAGCCAGGGAAGATGGGGACCTTGTGAGGAAGGCTCACACTAGCATGCTGAACACACATCGCCAGCTTTAACGATGACATCGTGGCATGGCGGTACCATCTTGTATTGCTGCTGTTTTCCCGTTGCCTCCCCTCCTCCTCTCCAAGCCAGTCCCCTCCCCTGTGGGTCCCCCTCTGTTTTCATTTCACTTGGTCTAGATTCTGTGGGAGAGCAAACATTTGGTGTTTGTCTTTCCCCACTCATCACTCTCTTTTGTCTTTCCCTTCAGACCTCTTCTTCCCCCACCACTGTCTGCCTTTCTCTTCTTTCATGTCATAGGTGTGTGTGTGTGCGTGCATGCACACATGTGTGTAAATCCAGAGTCTCTGAGAGAGCACACAGTGCTTGCCTTTTTGAGCTGGCATATCCCGCTTGCCATGGTGATGTCTATTCCCATCCCCTGAT
This sequence comes from Microtus ochrogaster, assembly GCF_000317375.1. Classification (NCBI taxonomy): domain Eukaryota; kingdom Metazoa; phylum Chordata; class Mammalia; order Rodentia; family Cricetidae; genus Microtus; species Microtus ochrogaster. The sequence continues at coordinate 1,580,425 of NC_022010.1, read as the reverse complement.
GTGGATTCCCTGTCTGCTATGAATAGGTTTTATTACCATTGGTTACTAAAGAAGCTGTTTCAGCCAATGGATTAGTAGAGTAAAGCCAGGTGGGAAATCCAAACAGAGATAGAGAGAGAAAGAAGACAGAGTCAGAGAGATGCCGTGTAGTTGCCATAGGAGAAGGAAGCCAACCGCTGCCAGAACCTTACCAACAGGCCACAGTCTCATGGTAATTCGCAGATTATTAGAAATGGGTTAAGGTGTAAGAGCTAGAAATATGCTGAAGTTTTGGCCAAACAGTGTTGTAATTAAAATAGTTTCTGTGTTATTTTTCAGGTCTGGGCGACCAGGAAACGAACGAGCATCTCTGCCTGGTATCACATTTCATCCTTCATGCCTGAATGATCTTCTGCTGTGGTTGTAGAAGATTCTCTAAGGGAAAAGGACCAAGGAGCAGGCAGTCTGGGGAGGACACATTGACTTTAGGGTGCCGTGGACTCCCCAAATGAACAAACAAAAGCCCAGAGCTCAGAAAGCAGGGCCTGATGGGAAGTAAGGAGAGTGAGAGGCGCGTGTCCTGATGCTGCTGTTTCTCCCCCGTCCCCAAGCCTCACTGAACCCTGAGCTTGTTGGTGACACACAATTAGGTGCTTAATTGCTCTCTAATTGTTCTGTGCCTTACTCTGTCTTTCTAGAGAAATCTGTGAGCTCCTGGAGGCCAGAGGCTTCTTATCACGCCCTCTGCAGCCTGCTTCCAGGTACCACACAGCACGTGAGAGGTCCTAATGGCAGAGGAGATCAGCTGACTGGCTCAGTTTTCCCATCTGTGCAGTGGGAGTCCTCAGGCTGCCTCCAGCACTCGGACCTCTTCAAGGATTTATTGCTCTTCCATCTGAGGGCTAAGACTCCTGCAGGGGCTCCAATCAGAAATAAAAACAAACAAACAAAGCAGAAAGAGTGAAGCAGATTGTCTATGTGTGGTGGGGCAGGCAAGTCCAGAGGAACGGCTTCGTGGTTGTATAGACAAACAGATCACTTCCCCAGGAGCTTCCTAGGGGAATTACAGTTCCTGGAAATGAAACACAAACAGATTATTAAGAAAGAGCTCCCCGTTGGGAGAGAAACAGTATTTACAAGAGAAGATGTGCCTAGCTGGACCTCTAATTGCCGTTCATTATCTCATATTGATTTAATTAGCTGCAGTGCTGAGGTCTGAGTCACTGCTGCCCGCAGCAGCAGCAGGGGCCCTGCGCTGTAAGTGTCATTGACCTAGGCCTCCACCTTAGTTCTGTCCTCCCCCAACCTGGGGTCAGCTGGCAGGGTGTTCTGGTGGTAGAGGCTGTGGGCCGGAGGCAGTCAGCCATGTCCACAGACTCCCGAGTCGCCTTGTGTGGCGTGCTCGGCCGGGGTGGCTGTGAGGAGCTAATTATCTGCAGTAATTAGCATGTGCTCGTAATGAGAAATCAGAGTGGTAGGAGCCCAGGCTGACTGCAGATTGGGGTGCGCAGGCAGCCAAGGGGAGGAGGAGAGATGCCTTCCCAGGGTGCTCCGGGCCCTGCAGGGTGACTCTCTACCCTGGTGTCTGGCCATTTGGCCACGTGTGACCTCTCATCTCTCTCCCTGACCCAGAAACTGCAGTGGTACAGCTGGGTTCAGCTGGGAAGGAGGCGATTAGTTTCCTGTAGTGGGCATCTGGGACCAATTGTTGTGAAGATTTGGGGTTTATAATTGCAAGAGATTAATGGGGGAGTAGTCCATCAGGCTTAAGAGGTCGCTAATTGCTCTTTTAGCATAATTGTGTCCAAGCATGAGAGGGGAGGAGGGAGAAGGGAACAGCCATGCACTGTGCACTGTGTGTGCACACCGCGCCCTGGTTGACATGCAGCCCCACAGTGTGAAGGCAGTAAAGGGGAATCTGTGGCCTTCCCGCCCCCTTTCCCCCCATCCTTCTCCACAGTGAGCAGTCTTGTACTGGGGACACAAAGGAGAACGAGGTAGACCTGAGCTGGAGGACAACAAAGCTTGGAGTTTCCTTATCAACTCAACTCAAAATCAGGTGAAAATCCTCGCAGCATATGGCATGGAGGAGGGGTGGACAGGTTTCATTTTGTGTGCAAATTCAGCATTTCTCAGTCCTGGTTGCTTGAACCCTTGTACTGGGAAGACATGGAAACTTCCCAGCCTGGTCAGAGAGAGGAAAAACTATCAAAGATCACCACCCTGGTCATAGAGGGGGAAAATATCAGTGATCAACTAGTAATGTCTGCTCTAGCTGAAGGAGAAGCTGAAATGGTGTAAGTGGTACAAACTGTTCTCTCTGATAAAAAACTTTGTGTCCTTATTTCTTCTAGTATGGAATTAAAATATCAGAGAGGGGATATGATTAGTTTAACTCCCTGGGGCCTGAGGAGGGGCTGGAGAGTTAGGGAGGGTGCAGTCCCCTAGAGAAAAGGGCCCCTCCCCCATTTCTGTTCCCTGGAAACTCATAGTGCCTTGCCTGCTCAGCTGTTAAAGTAGAGGGAGGAGATGGGTCGGTGAAGTGTGGTTCATCCTGCCCACCACGCTCCGACAGGCTGTAAGGAAGCCCCCTGAGCTCTTGTTTAATCACTTTGGTGATATTGACAACTGACCACTCACCCCTTGCCTCCCAAGTAGGGTGTATGACTCCCAGCCATTGAAGACTGTCTGACTTGATTATCCAGGCCCAAATGGGAATCTGCACCCCCAGACCCCTGCGTTAGTCTTGTTCAGTTTCATCTCCTGATTCAGATCAATCACCAGCCTCCCATACCCCTTCCCAGGTCCTCTCCCCATCGCCTCTCCAATTGAATTACCTTTAATATGTTTTGATGGAAAAGTATTCTCTGTATCTCAGTGCTAAGTGTCTGATTGGTCCTTCATCTTGGGCAATACGTGCCTCTCTCAACCCCCGCTAGCTCTTCTGGCTCAGCCTCATCTAAGTCATTCTAGTTTCTGCAGTGATGATCCTGACCTTGGGTGGTAGGACACTCAGGCTGTGCGGATCCCTGGTGGGGTGTCCCTCTTGCCCTCTTTCTGTTTCCCAGTCTTCACCACCCTCCGCTCTGATTCTGCAATTCTCTCCCCTTCTGCTTACATTTTCTCTTATCCTCTCCTTTCATGGGAGGAGAATTCAACTGCTTAAGACAGAGACCCTGGAGGGACCCTGGTTCCAAAGTGGGGATCTAGGGTCCCTCTGAGTGTCCCCACCACAGCCCACAGGCAGTTCTCTACTTGTTCCCTGGAGCAGTGTTTCTTTAAGTGAGTGAGCCTCGGGGACCTGGGACTAGAGGATCAAGGCCTGGTGACAGGACATTCAGGGACTTTGTCTATATGCGGGAGCTCATGGGGGAACCAACACACAATGGGACTTAGGTCTCCGAGAAGGTCTCTGGACAATGGCAACCATCACTGGGTTTTGTTTCATCTGAAGAGTTTCAAATGTGGTGGTTACTTTTGTGTCACCATGGCCGCCACAATGTCTCACAGAAGCAACTTAAAGGAAAGAGTGGTTTTAGTTCCCTCTCAGAAAGGGAGCTTTCCATGGTGGGGAGGCATGGTGAGCAGCTGGGATCAGGGCAAAGCCTTGGCAGCAAGCTGCGTGCAGATGTTTGCTCTAGACTGGAGAACTCTCCCTTGGAGTTGGTTGGGGGCTCAGGAGACTCAAGAGTTTATGAACCAAAAAGAAATCTCACGGAGCTGCCAGGCTCTGAGGCCCCATCACAGATTATATGCGCTATTGCTGTGGGGAGGAGATGACTCAATGGGGCTGCCTGCAAGTTGTCGAGGGTCTCCAGTCCCATGGTCAGGGTCCCCCAGTCCCACGGTCAGGGTCCCCCAGTCCCACGGTCAGGGTCCCCCAGCCCCACGGTCAGGGTCCTCCAGCCCCACGGTCAGGGTCCTCCAGCCCCACGGTCAGGTTCCTCCAGCCCCATGGTCAGGGTCCTCCAGTCCCACGGTCAGGGTCCCCCAGCCCCACGGTCAGGGTCCCCCAGCCCCACGGTCAGGGTCCCCCAGCCCCATGGTCAGTGTCCTCCAGCCCCACAGTCAGGGTCCTCCAGCCCCATGGTCAGGGAACCCCAGCCCCACGGTCAGTGTCCTCCAACCC